>NW_019235333.1:0-99743 GCF_002742605.1 Olea europaea var. sylvestris
TCCAAATTGTGTCACTATTATTTTGGTTTTGTTTGGTGCAGTGCAGTGACCATCACTACTCTCGTGTATAAAAAAATAAATAATTAAGGTAAGTCACTGTTCACGGATGAACAGTGACGCGGGAATAGTGAAGTTAAATGGGATTTTGTGAAATTTTGTTTAACGTAATATAAAATGGGGTTATGTGCCTATAGTTGTCCAAACGTGTTTATTTGTTTATTCTTGGACATGATTATTTGTTTACTCATTTACTATAATTTATTTTGGATAAGGATTTATTTACTATAATGAAATGTCACACACCAAAATTTCTGCCTTCTTTCTTCGATTGAAATTAAAATAAATGTAGAATAAGATTGTTTGGACTTTTTATGCGTAAATTTATGAAATGACCACATGATTGACTCTACCTTCGTATTGTTGTTATTAACAATTTTTTTTTTCGAAAAAAAAAGGAGCTATACGTATTTAATCTTTTAGGGGAAATTCATTGTTCGAGTTTTCTTGATTTGCGTATTCGTAAAACTAAAAGATTTTGTCAAAAAGATCTAAACTGTCTAAGGCGAGTTTGGGATTTAAGCGGTCCATGTGACCCCCCTCCTCACCTGGAAGCCTCTTTAGTTGCGCGTTATTCAAATCGATAAGACGAAAACAATGTTTTAAACCCACTTCAAATTTTATAAAAATCCTTTCATTTTAGAATTTTTTTTAAAAAAAAAATCCATTTTACAAAATTTATATACATAACAATAATAAGTTACGAGATCCGTGGAATCCAATGCTCATCAATCTTCCACTGTCCAATATTTTTAAGGTATGCAAAGATGAAGAATATTTTTATATTTTCATGCATGCTAATTAGTTGTATAATCTCATGAGCTTTTCCTTATGCATCATTTTATTCAGAAGTAGAATGCCAATTAATGATATCATACGATTAATGATACGATTATCATATGACTGAAACCTTAATGCGTAACTTTTGGCCTTAACATAATATACACGACAGACATGGCTTAGAAAGATCTATAGGAAGAATGTAGCATGGTTGAATAGTTCTTAAGATAGATTACTTTTTACTTAAAGGAAATGGCACGACATCAACAAGATCAAGCTACTATATTCAGAGATTTATTGAGGGCAGTGCAAAACTTGGGCAGGCAGCAGGCTCAGGCACCTAGTAATGCAACAGGAGGTACTAAAACCATGAGCTCGATCGTTGAGCAGTTTCGTCGTTTTAAACCCTCGTCCTTTGATGGTAAAGGTGACCCTTTCGCAGCTGAGGAGTGGCTGAGAAGACTTGAAGGGATCTTCGAGCACATGAACTGTAGCGACGCTCAAAATGTTTCCTATGCAAAGTTCATGTTAACTAACGATGCTGGGCATTGGTGGGATTCCGAAACACGTACTAAGACTGCAGAACAACTATGTAATCTCACATGGAATTAATTTAAGGAGTCGTTGATGGGTAAATACTTTCCCCGGCCATTAAGGGATCAAAAGGAGGTAGAATTTCTCCAACTCACACAAGGGAATTCGCCACTTGGGGAGTACAAAAGAAAATTTAAACGGCTTTCTAGATACGCTCCACACATGGTAAACACTGAGCTGACGAAGGCTAAAAGGTTTGAGATGGGGTTGAGGCCAGAGATTAAGGAAATCATGGCAGCCCAACAGTATACTACTTATGCGAAAGTTTTACGTCGAGCACAAGCAATTTCTAATGGTTTAGGATTGGAAAAGAAACCTCAACCCAACACCAAGACTTCTATAAAAAGAAAGTGGCAAGGTTACAACAAAGAGAAATGTAGGAATCAGAATAAGAAAGTAAAGATTTGGTTAAGTTCAAACAAAACTTTTCCTCAATGCTCCAAATGCAACAAGCGACACTTGGGAGAATGTCTTCAAGGAAAGGGATTATGCTACATTTGTGGTAAAAGTGGCCATTTCCTTGGAGAATGTCCAGAGAAGAAGAAAGAAGGTGACCATCTTAAGAAGGGAAAGGCCAGAGTATTTGCTTTGATGGGAGAAAATGAGGATCGGAACACAGACGTAATAACAGGTATGTTACCAGTATTCGACATACCTGCTATTGTTCTTATGGATTCTGGATCGACTCATTCATTTATTTCTACAATTTTTATGGATAAGATTGGAAGTAAATGCGTAGAAACAAATAACATTCTAGAAGTTAGTACACCCTCGGGCGAAGTCATTAATACTGATCAAATGATTAAATGTGTTAAGTTAGAGATTGAAGGAAAAGTACTAAAGGCAAATTTGTACATCTTGGGAATGAAAGACTTTGATGTAATTTTGGGTATGGACTGGTTGGGTAGAAACTATGCAACTATCATATGCCATAAGAATGAAGTCTTATTTCAAAAACCTGGAGAAGAAAAATTTCGATTCCTTGGAGCAAGAATTAGGACTCTACCCCGATTGATATCTGCAATGAAAGCAGAAAAGATGTTGAGGAAGAATACGTGTCGAGGATTTTTATTGAATATAAATAGTAAACCCCAGTCCGAAAGGAAAATAGAAGATGTACCTGTAGTAAATGAGTTCGTGGATGTTTTTCCTGAAGATCTACCTGGTATACCGCCTGATAGGCAAGTAGAGTTCACAATTGACTTGACCCCTGGGCAACACCAATATCTAAGGCTCCTTATAGAATGACACCAAAAGAATTACAGGAGTTGAATTCACAACTACAAAAATTATTGGATAAGGGTTTCATCCGACCTAGTGTATCCCCATGGGGAGCGTCGATATTATTTGTTAAAAAGAAAGATGGGTCAATGAGGATGTGTATTGATTATAGAGATATTAATCATTTGACTATAAAGAACAAATATCCACTCCCAAGGATAGATGATCTTTTTGATCAATTGAAGGGTACAACGGTGTTCTCAAAAATAGATTTGAGATTAGGTTATCACCAACTTAAGATAAAGGATTGTGACATCCCAAAAATAGCTTTTAGAACGCGGTACGGGCACCATGAGTTCACTGTGATGCCATTTGGGTTAACCAATGCACCAGCTGTGTTTATGGATTTAATGAATCGTGTTTTTCATCAATACCTAGATCAATTCGTTATAGTCTTCATCGACGATATACTGGTTTACTCAAAGGATAAGCAACAACATGAAGAGCAATTGAGAGTGGTATTAAATACGCTTCGAAAAGAGAAGTTGTACGCCAAATTCAAAAAATGTGAATTCTGGCTAGATCGTATTGACTTTCTTGGTCATGTGGTTATTGCGCAAGGAATTGAGGTAGACCCAGCTAAAGTTGAAGCTGTAACAAATTGGTCTAGACCGACCAATGTAGGCGAAGTTCGTAGTTTCTTGGGTCTAGCTGGCTATTACCGGAGATTTATTGAAGGATTTTCTAAGATAGCTAGACCACTCACACAATTAACTAGAAAGGGAGTAAAGTTTCAATGGTTGGATAAGTGTGAAAGCAATTTTCAAGAATTGAAGCAAAGATTGGTTTCAGCACCAGTATTAACAATACCAGATGGTTCCGAAGGTTTTGTTATATACAGTGATGCTTCTAAACAAAGTTTGGGATGTGTGTTAATGCAACATGGAAAGGTCATTGCCTATGCCTCTAGACAGTTGAAACCATATGAGCAGAGTTACCCAACTCATGACTTAGAACTCGCAGCAGTAGTTCACGCACTAAAAATATGGCGTCACTATATATATGGCAGTAAATGTGAGATATACACCGATCACAAAAGTCTCAAGTACTTCTTTACTCAAAAGGAGCTAAACATGAGACAAAGGAGATGGCTAGAGTTGGTTAAAGACTATGACTGCACCATTCTTTACCACCCAGGTAAAGCTAACGTAGTTGCTGATGCTCTGAGTAGAAAGATAGCTGGAAAGTTGACATTTTCAACTACTCAAAAAGAGTTAGCTAAGGAATTTGAAAATTTGAGGCTAGAGGTGGTTACACCTTCGGTACAGAAGTCAGCCATTGTTGCGGCTCTAATGGTTCAACCAACTCTTAGAGAACGGATTAGAGAAGCTCAAAAGGATGATCCATTTTTGTTTAAAATCATGGCAGGAATTGGGACAGATAAGCAAGAGGGATTTGCGATAACTGATGATAAGATACTTATGTATAAAGGCAGAATATGTGTTTCTAAAGATAAGGGATTAAGGAAAGAAATTCTTGAAGAAGCACACTCTACCGCTTAGATAGCATATCCAGGAAGTACAAAAATGTATCGAGACCTTCGAAATACGTTTTGGTGGAGAAATATGAAAAGAGAAATAGGACTTTTTGTAAGTAAATGTATCATCTGTCAGCAAGTAAAAGCTGAACATCAGAGACCTTCAGGGTTGCTTAGACCACTAGATATACCGGAGTGGAAATGGGAACACATTACCATGGATTTCGTGGTAGGACTTCTGAGATCGGCTAAAGGGAACAACGCTATCTGGGTAATAGTGGATCGTCTTACAAAGTCAGCCCATTTTCTTCCAGTTAAGATGACATTTACCATGGAGCAATATGCACAGATTTATGTCAATGAAATAGTCAGGTTACACGGGGTTCCTATTTCTATTATTTCAGATAGAGACTCGAGATTCACGTCAAAATTTTGGAAAAGCCTACAAAATGCTATGGGAACAAAAATGAAATTTAGTATTGCGTATCACCCACAGACTGATGGACAATCTGAAAGGACAATTCAGATACTTGAAGATATGTTAAGAGCTTGTGTACTAGATCTTGGTGGTAGCTGGGAATCACACTTGCCTTTAGTAGAATTTGCCTATAACAATAGCTTTCAAGCAACTATTGGCATGGCACCTTACGAGGCACTATACGGTAGGAAGTGTAGATCACCTATCTACTGGGATGAGATTGGAGAAAGGAGGATTCTTGGACCTGAGATCATAGATCGAACCGTACAGGCCGTGGGAAAGATTGGAGATAGAATTAAGGTTGCTTAAGACAGACAGAAAAGCTATGCCGATAGAAGAAGAAAAGATCTCAAGTTCCAAGTTCGTGACAAGGTATTTCTGAAAGTAGCTCCAATGAAGGGAGTACTTAGATTTGGAAAGAAAGGAAAATTGAGACCAAGATTCATTGGACCATTCGATGTGTTAGAAAGAATCGGAGATGTGGCATATAGACTGGCACTGCCACCAGAACTTTCAGCAGTGCATAATGTTTTTCACGTATCAATGTTGCGAAAATACTTACAGGATCCTAATCATGTGATCAACCATCAAAATTTAGATGTACAACATGATTTGACCTATAAAGAAATGCCATTGAGGATATTAGAAAGAAAGGTTCATGTACTGAGAAATAGGGATATTCCCTTAATCAAGGTCCTATGGCATAACCATGGAGTGGAAGAAGCAACTTGGGAAAAGGAAGATGAGATGAAAATCAAGTATCCCGAACTTTTCAACTAATCTAAGGTAAATTTCGAGGATGAAATTATTTTAAGGAGGGTAGGTTGTAAAATCCCGAATTTTTAACTTAAATTCGCATATATTTTTATTTGCCATTTAATAGGAATGCAATGTTTGGTTAAGTTCTTATGCAAGTTAATTGATTATCTCTATAGTTATCTTATTAGTTGAGGGACCAAATTGAAAAGAAAAATAAATATCAAATTATTATATACTTTATTAAATGGGCCAAATAGTTAATTATTGAAGGTGTTAGAATTACTCTACCAATATTGGGTTCATTTTGAAGCTCATAATAAATGGCGAATTATGGACTCAAGAAAAATTTAATTTGGTCAAGTTAAACCCGAGTTTTAGCCGTCTAAAGAATATTATGGTTATAAGAGTTTTAAAGGATTAGATTTTTCGCCAGTTGACTGCCACCACTAGTTTAGCTAAATAAATTAGAATTTTAAGTTTTGGTTAAACAAAGTCTTTATGTTAAGTATTAATAATTATACATTTTTAATTAAGAGGTATTCAATTAAAACGTAAATCCTGCTTACAAATTTAGTTAAATGCAAATCAAAGGAATTTGAATTATTTGATGTTAGACTTTAGTACATGAGTAACCCATGCATTTCATTACAACTTTCACGTGTCCATATAATTAGTAATCATTGTGTCCCCTAATTGGAACAAATTTTGGGAAGATTGGACTGAAATTCTAATTTAATTAATAACCATACATTTTATAATTTTCGACCATTAGGAGATTGACAATTTAAGATGTTTGTATTAGAGTAAATTATGCAAATAAGAGGCAGATTTGTTTTCCCCGTCCACGTGTAAAAGTCATGCAGTGTAATGCCTATCATTTCCTTGTTGTAATTGTAATTGTAATTGATATAGAAATTGGCAGAAAACCAATAATTAATCTCCAGTCATACTATATCAATCGGGAATTATGAATCGATTTCTCAGAAAATTGCATGAAATACGAATTTAAATATGGCTGAAATTCCACTTCCCCCACGTGATTATCCGACTTCAACAGTATAAATAGAGCACTAAAACCACATTCTACTACACGTCCATTACCTCTCCCTCTTTAAAATATTCCTCTATATTATTTAGATTTTTTAAGGCTTTGGAATTGCAATCACATTTCTGCAATTTTATTCTCCACTTTCATCTTCAAAAGGTGAGATACTCAATACTATTGGTGGTTTTTCCACATCTTTTCAAATACGTTATTATGAATTTAATTACTTCAATTCAGGCTCCTTCGGGAGAAATCATGATACATTTTAAGGCACAATTTAGCCTTCACGTTATTTTCAAGGCACAATTTAGCCTTCACGTTATTTTGCAGCGCTTGCTAGAATTATCATTTGTCATGGTGTGATAATTCTCATGTTATGTTGGTAAGATAATTAATTTATAATTTCATGTTTGACTTGAATGTGGAGTAGCAAGTATCTCATTGAGTATAATTCGTTTTACTCATCCCCTTATTTACAATTTTTAGGTAATAATTAGTATGCTGGACGGCGGTGGATGGATTTGCTATTGGACCAATGGATCCTCGTCATGAAGTATTTTAATTTTCAAAAACACTAGAACTAATAATGGGTTATTCATTTTTGACCCAATTGTGAGTGCATTATAAATTTTCAATTAGTTTTAACTGTTCTAAAAATTTTTGGATGAATGATATATTTTCAAACGTTCCGCATATTTAAATTTATCTTTTGATTAAATGTTATTCGATCTTTTACAGAATTTCTCGTTATATTAAAACTGTTTATTTCAAGGTATATTCATGTTTCGTAACGTTTCGGGTTATTAGAATTCGGGGCGTTACATAGAAGGTTTACACTTCCAAGAGTCCTTAAGTTATTTTCTCTTTGTTAGTTCCTTATTTTTTGTATAATCAGTTACTTGTAAATGCTATAAATATGATATGCTATATATGGCTAAGGTATCTTGCCAAGCTAAACTTTCCTCCAATTTAAGTTCTTATTTTCAGATAGTAACTCTTTCTTAGGTATTAATGGAGTTGGATCACATAGGGTTTCTATATTAGCCATGTTTTAACCTTTGATTTCAGTTTTCTTAATTACCACCAATCTAAAATTGTATACTTTGTGAAATGGAGAATTTGTCTCATTCTACGGCAGAGCCACCAGGAAACCCCTTCACACACAACCACTATCACCACCAACAACAGCAACAACTAATTTGACATGTAATACTTGTAAAGATCATTGATTTTCTATAAATTTAGATACAATTCTGTTTCATGAAATTCTGATTTTATTGTTTTCCTATTGAATTATTCTTTCAGGTCATTATATTGGCTACATATAATAAAATTGTTTCATCCTAATATTCTCGTTTCTTATTAATTGGTTGGAAACAAAAAAAATATGTTAAAATTATTCTACTATGAAAGGTTACTAGAAATCAATTATCAGCAAGATTTTCTTAGGTCAATTACGTTAATTTTAATTTGAGAAGTAAAATATTGTGAAGATTATTATTTATATTTTATCCAAAATTAGTCATCCTAAATAATTCAATCAATGAATTTTAGTGTTAATCGTCTAAAAAATTTTAGACCGTTAATCATACTCTTATAGCGCCAGAGTTTCATTGAATAAATTAGGATCGAACTCAAACTACATCTTAAAATTTTTGAAACCCTAAAGGCAAAAGTGATTATATTAGATGATGCCAAATTGGGTCAACAAGTGTTATTGTTGGCTAACATGTATGTGATAACTCCTTACTTTTGCTTTTTGTTGAAGAGATTCCTAAAGAAGTCAACTTGAACTAACTTTCTTTAAAAGCACTTCAAACCGAATAACATTTTTAAAAAATTATCTAAACAAACCCAAAAGCAATTTCTTAAAGCTTGTTTGGGAATCATATTTTAAAAATCATGCCCCAAAATCATTTTCAAATACATTCTATGAACCCTTAACTTTCCCCTATTTTCTCCCAAAAAAAATAAAAATAAAGAAAAAAATAAATCAAATTTTCCTTTCATAACTCTCTCTCTCTCTCAAACAAATTACTAGCCTCAGAAACATCTTTTAACTTTTCAAAAGTCTTGTCAAACATGTCCTAACTTTAGTTCAGCTCTTTGCTTGTCAACTCAAGAGATCTCCGTTTTGCCTCGCGTAAGGCAACTTTTATAATGACTCTACTATGTAGATTTCTGGCCATTATCATGTTTGATCAATAAGCTGATGAAACATTAAAGCAGAAATGTCCATGTGGAAGAAACCATGAAAAATAGAAATATCTACTATGGGAAGTGGCAAAGAAGTGTTAATTTGCCCCACTAGCAAGGACAACTCTTTGCAAGAGGAAGGTATGTATCTTGTTGTGAGAGATCTTTATCTTCACCTAATTTTACGTCAATCTGCGAAGCAAAAGAATGTGGCCAAAATCATGTCATAATCAGGTTTCTTGAGACATTTCTTTAAGTTGGACCCAGCTTATAAGTGGTCAAACAATCTTACAAACACAAACAACCAACCCGTTGGCTTGATAAAAGAAGAAATTACTTTTAAAGATAAAAGGAGGATTTAAGTACTTCCATCCTACTTAGGGCTCGTTTGGCGGAGCTTTAACTTTTTCTTCGACTTCTTATAAAAAAGCTTTATGAGGAATCTACATGAGACTAGTTTTCTTTAAAAAATCTTCTAGCCTAGCCAAACAAAGTACTTACAAACAAAGCACTTATAGAAAATTATTAATAACATGTTTAAAAGCAGCTTTTTTAGTCTTGCAAGTAATTTTTGACTTTTCAAAAACCCTGTTGAATAAGCCTTATTGTCTCAATTTTTTTTTCACTTGACCATTACATTTATCATATTACCTATCTTAGAGATCGGAAAATTTTCAACCGATCTTGGAAACAGTGAAAAAAAAACTTGGCCTATAGAGTGCACTTCAGTAAACTATCTCATTGATTTTGCTAATGAGTGAGTTTTCAAACATGTTGGCTTAACAAAAAGGGGACTTAGATATCTTAATTTTTAAGCACACGCAAACAAGCCAGTCAAGTTGTTAATTTTACTTCGACAGGTTCAGGCATTTTATATGCAATATACCTGCAAATCATCCAGTTCGCCCAAGGAGAACTCGAATACATTTATGTGGCCTTTGACCTTCTTCTTCCCCCCTCCAACAAGCCATTCTCCTGATGTCCATTAATTTCTCATTTGGTAGTTTAGGTGCAAAACATAAATATGGAAAAAAGAAACAAAGTAAATAAAGATTATTCCACAATGATGAAAAAGAAAAGAGTTTACCTTTCACTTTTAATGTCAGCTCATAGGTATAGCCAACTCGGTTTTTGTTTTGTACAGTGACCAAGAATGTCTGAAAGTCTTTCAAAAATTATTGTTGAAGCAAGGAATGGTAATTGAGTTCATAACCTAAAAGTATCCAATAATACTATGGTTCGAGAGAAAGCAACAGTATATATTCGGACTCTCCAGAGTAAGTGTGCTGAATATTCAGGAGTCTAGCTTATATTAAACAACAAGGTTAATACAATAAAGAAATTTTCCTCGAGCAGATTCCTCTCTCTCTCTCTCTCTCTCTCTCTCTCTCTCTCTCTCTCTCTCTCTCTTTCAATGTTATTGGAGAAAATAAACAAAAAACTCATCCTTCTAGGTTTTCCTTAGTTCTAACAAATAAATGAGTGTGTTTTCAATTATGAGCATCTTCACCTAATTGAGAGCATGCTTGGGAGTGCTTTTAAGCAATTATAAGTTGTTGGTCTTATGGAATGTTTAGATATAAAAGTATTAGTTATGGATCTTACGAAATATGTAGATAAAAAGCATCTTTAACTAGTTTAAATTATCAATTTAAGCTTCGCCACACATGCATTGATTTGGCAGAAAATATATAAGATATTACAGTGAACATCAACTCATGTGAGTCACAGCACACCAATTTATAATACCTTTGATCAAAACATTTTATGAAGTGGATAATTACTGAACTATGAGAAGCAATACAAAGGAACCTTCAAGACATCGGACAAGGTTGAGGAAGATTTTGCAAATTAATGCACAAAATCATTATTACTATATAAAATAGCCAAGATTGAGTCCATGGAAAGTCACGCACTACTACTCTCTCCACCATACATGCCTTCGTTTCTCAAATGTCATTTCCTAAAATTAAGGAAAATTTAGAGTTAATTCATTTCATAAACTAGTGAAGTCATTTCCTAAAATTAAGGAAAATTTAGAGTTAATTCATTTCATAAACTAGTGAAGTGGACCAAGTAGTTGATGTCAGAATAGCAGTAATGAGAAACTTCCTAAAATATTAACACAACAGAAATTATGAGATATTATTGTTTGTCAGTTTATGCAGGTTCATCAATGTCAACGATATACATGAAATGTGGTCAGCAAACATCTCACTTGGAAATTAATCTTCAGAGGCTTAAAAGGAAAGAAATTTTTTCAGGCATATTACAATTTTACAAGCACTCACATCTCCAGAGCATTTAGTCACTTCTGATACTTCAGCTTGGCCACCAGAGAACTCCAGGGACCCCATAGACACAAGCAACTCCTGCATTTTGAACCCTAAAGTTCAATTCTAATATATATATTACGAGGTATGTTTGTACATGCACTCTAGCTGGCAAATATGAACAAGTTAGAATAATTGATTGGTATGGAGAATTCATACAATCCAGCACCATTTTTAGGTTTCGGCTTTGTGGTAGTGTTTCTTGATTGTAGAATCTCTCACAGAACTCCATTGTGCATGGGTTCATTTTCCAATTTGAAAAGTTATCTTCTCTACTTAGCTTGTCCAAAATTATATAAATCAGGCTTTGGTAAGTCACAATGTTCTCATAGTAATCAAATTTCTCATCTTCACTTGTTCTTGTTGGAGGAAAGAGGGGTTTACTAACTTGGATTGACTAAGGCTTTTAGGAGGACAAAACTAATAGGAAGAAGGAAATGAACAAAAGGAACTTGTATTTCTCAACTTCAAGACTTACACACTTTTTTTGCTTATTACAAAATGGAGGACACTACCCCTTTATATAGTATTTACATGAAACTTCTAGTCCACACATTTTTTAGAGAATCCTAGACCACATATTTATATAAGACTTTTAGACCACATATTGGACAAGATATATTCCTAGAATACTCTAGATAGACTTTATAAGATCACATATTCTTGTTAACACATTGCCACATTTATCACCACATATTTTACTTAGATATTTACATGAATTTTTCTAGTAGATATTTATATAGATTTTTTTAGATAATGTTTCTAGAAATGCTAGGCATGTTGGGCCTTTTAATTGATTTGAGGCTTATGTGTAAAGTCCTTAAACCTATATTTTAGTCAAAAAATCAAGTTTACTACTCAACATCCCCCCTTAAACTTGATTTTACTACTCCAAGTATAGTTCTTAACTTGCGGAACATGTTATGCTTGAGTGGCTTAGTGAGAATGTCGACGATCTGCTCCTGGGAGGTTACATATTTCAGTTGCACTTCTTTCTTTGCAATACTTTTTCTTATGAAGTGATATCTTGTATCAATGTGCTTGTTTCTATCGTGAAATACTGGATTCTTTGCCAATGCTAATGCCGATTTGTTATCAACATGGATTTCGATTAGCTCTTCTTGTGATACTCCAAGCGTCTTCAACAAGTTTCTAAGCCAAAATCGCATGACAGACACTTAATGTAGCTGCAACATATTTAGCTTCACGTGTAGATAGTGCTACGATCGATTCCTTCTTTGAGCTCCAAGTGAAAGCTATGTCGCCCAAGTAAAACACATACACAGTTGTACTCTTTCTATCATCACTGTCTCTACTTCAATCGCTGTCACTATATCCAACAAGTGTACCTTTGATGTAGCAAAGAATTCTCTTTGTAGCTTTTATATGGGTCATGGTAGGTGTCTCCATATAGCGACTGATGAGCCCAACTCCAAAAAAGATATCTGATCTTATGCACGTCAAGTATCTTAGACTTCCAACAAGACTCTTAAAAGGTGTTGGGTTTACTTTTTCACCTTCATCATTCTTCGACAACTTGGTTCCGCATTCGATGGGGGTGCATACAAGCTTGCAATCCTCTATATTAAATTTCTTTAGAATTTCTTTCGCATATCCTACTTGTGAGATAAAGATACAATTCTCCATTTGCTTTACCTCAATCTCAAGATAGTAAACCATGAGGCCGATATCCGTCATCTTGAATTTTTGAGCCATGACCTTCTTAAACTCAGTGATCATACTTTGATTATTTCATGCGAATATAAGATCATCTACATAAAAAAAAAAAAAAAAAAAAAAAAAAAAAAAAGAAGCAAAATATCTCATTTTTCATTTACCTTTGTATAAAGGGCATACTCGTGAGGGCATTTTGCGAAATTATTTTCTAGAAAATATTTGTAAATTCTACTATTTCATGCCCTTGGAGCCTGTTTTAACTCATATAAAGCTTTTTTTAGTTTTAAGACTTTACCTTCATGTCCTTTTATCTTATAGCCAGTTGGTTGCTCCACATAGATTTTTTCTTCAAGATAACCATTTAGAAAAGTTGATTTCACGTCCATTTGAAATATCTTCCATTTATTTTGCACTGCAAAAGAGATAATTAATCTTATGGTTTCTAAACAAGCAACAGGAGCAAATACCTCTTCATAATCGATTCCCGACTGTTGGTTTTATCCTTTAGCAACCAATCCTGCTTTATATCTCTCCACTTCTCCTTTAGCATTTTTCTTTGCCTTGTACACCCACTTAACTCCAATTACAATCTTTCCTTTTGGAAGGGTCGTCAGTTCCCACGTGTCATTTTTCTCAATAGCCTTAATCTCTTCATCCATGGCATCTCTCCAGCTTTTATTATGCGCTGCTTCTTCATACCCTATTGGCTCATAATCGACAAAAAGACAAAAGAGTGTGAGATCATTTTGATTTTTTGTTACCTAATATAGCTCTTGTAGGCTCCTCATCCGTGGTATCCTTTCGTTTGAGCTTTCTCCTTGTGAAGATGATGGGGAAGTATCTCCATGAGTATGTAATAGAGGTGGACTGGTAAGCTCTTGCTGCTCTCTATTCTCTTGTTCTTCTTCCTCAAAGAATGGTAAGAAGTCATAGTCTTCTTCTTGGACACCCCAATCCCAAACTCTTTCTTCATCAAACTCGACATCTCTACTTATGATGATCTTCTCCTTATAGACTATACAACTTGTAGCCTTTGGAGCGAGAGTCATAACCGATGAAAACATACTTTTCACTTTTATCATCTAACTTGGACCTCTTTTGATATGGTACATGAGCATATACAATGCTCCCAAATACTCGTAGGTGAGAGATGTTGGACTTTCTTTCACTCCATGCTTCTTGTGGTGTCTTATTCTATACACTATTAGAAGGCAATCGATTAGACAAATACACGACGCAATTAACAGCTTCGACCCAAATTTCTTTAGGCAATCTCTTACTTTTAAGCATACAGCGGGCCATGTTAAGAACGGATCTATTCTTTCTTTCTGCTACTCCATTTTGTTGTGGAGAGTATGGAACTGTCAATGGACCACGAATTTCATTTTCCTCACAATATTTCTCAAACTCTTCGGAGGTGAATTCTCCTCCTCTGATCTCATGGCTTTTATGCTATAGCTACTTCTTTTTCAACAAGAGCTTTAAACATTTTGAAAGTTTCAAAAATTTTCAATTTTTGTTTGAGAAAATAGACCCAAGTTTTTCTACTAAAGTCATCAATAAAAAGAACAAAGTAATTGCTCTTACCGAGAGAGCTTGGATTGATTGGCCCACAAACATCCGAGTGTACAAATTCTAGCAGCTTCTTAGCTCTTGTAAATGCTTCTTTTGGAAAAAATTTTCTCGAATGCTTTCTAAGTAAGCATCATTCACATAATTGATCCGCATGATTTATTGAAGGCAAATCTTTCACCATCTTCTTCTTACTCAACAACTTTAAACCTCCAAAATTAAAATATCCAAATCTCAAGTGTCAAAACTAAGATGAATCTTTAAAACAAGCTTTTAAGCATTTGACAACATCATTTTGAATGCTTCACGCAAACATTCTATTTCTTGTCATAGGGACATTGGCAATCAAATTTTCCCTTTGATCTCTTATTGAAAGACTATGATCTTTCAAATTAATATCATAGCCCTTCTTTAAGAGTTGTCCCAAATTTAAAATGTTACTCTTCATATTGGGCACATAATAGACACTTGAGATAAATTGATGCGTACCATTTTTAAGCGGATCAAGATTTTACCTTTTCCCTTCACTGGGATCTTGGATTTATCTCCAAAGGTAATGTTTCCGCTTACTGATTCATCAAGCTCCACAAACATGTTTTTTCTTCCACACATATGGTTGCTTTATCCTGTCTTTTTCTCCGCTCTCTTCACCTTTGTAAGCCAACAGTAGCGCATGATCCACTTCACTTTCCCGACAATCTTCGTTGGCTTTCTCCTCAACTTGGTTAGTAATATTTCTACATTCTGAAGCATAATGACCAATTTTTTGACAATTGTAACATTTAATTTGAGATTTGTCATACCTTGACCCTTCATTTTTTCTCATACCTTTTCCTCTTCCATGACCTCTGGTGGAAAATGAGATTTGTCTTCTTTCCTCCTTGTAGAATGCACTTCTTCCTTGATCTTGGCCTCGTCCTCTTCCTCTTTGACTTCTTCTGCTGCCGAACCTTCCTTCACTCTCGTTCAAAGTGAGCTTTGTTTGAAGAGCTTACTTTAATGACTCTTGTTTCACCTTCTTCTTTAGTCTTTCCTCATGGGCTTGTAAAGATCCTGTGAGTTGATCGATACTCATACTATCTAGATCTTTAAATTCCTCAATGGCTACAACTATGTAGTCAAATTTAGAATCTAAAGACCTAAGTATCTTTTCAATTACTCAAGTGTCGTTCAAATTTTCTCCATTCCCCTTTAATTGATTCACAATAGCCAATACTCTAGAGAAGTAATCAGAAATTGATTCCGATTCTTTCATATGTAAAGATTTAAACTCACCTCGAAGTGTTTGGAGTCGAAACTTTTTTACCTTCTCAACTCCTTTGTGGGAGTTTTGCAAGATCTCCCATGCTTCCTTACTTGTAGTAGCACAAGCTACTTTCTCGAACATGCATTCATCTAACACTTGATAGATGAGGGTGAGCGCTTTCTTGTCCTTCTTCCTTACATCCTTCAAACTATCCCTTTATGCTTGGAATAGAGCGACCTCGTCTTGTGGCTCCGTGTAGCCTTCTTCTATGATCTCCCATACATCTTGCGACCCGAGCAACGCTTTCATCCTTATACTCCAATTGTCGTAGTTATCCTTGTTGAGTTAGAGAACTTGACAATGAATCATCCCACTTGCCATTTTTTTACAAGAACCTTAGGGCTCTGATACCAGTTTGTAGAAGAAAAGAGGGGTTTACTAACTTTGATTGGCTAAGGCTTTTTAGGAGGACAAAACTAATAGGAAGAAGGAAGTGAACAAAATGAAACTTATATTTTTCAACTTCAAGACTTACACACTTTTTTGGCTTGTTACAAAATGGAGGACACTACCCCTTTATATAGTATTTACATGAAACTTTTAGTCCAAATATTTTCTAGAGAATCCTAGACCACATATTTACATAAGACTTTTAGACTACATATTGGACAAGATATTTTCCTAGAATACTCTGATGAACTTTATAAGGTCACATATTGTTCTTGATACATTGCCACATTTATCACCACATATTTTACTTAGATATTTACATGGATTTTGTAACATCCCAAAATTTTTGATAAAAATTTATTTAATATCTATATTATATTATTTCAAAAGTTGAGGGACTAAGAGGTAATATATTTTAAATTCTTATACTTTGAGTCAAAATTAAATTTCGATAGAGTAAAAATAAGTATATTAATATTATACTCGTTGGATAGCCAGTATTTAATTATGAATTTTAGGCTCGAGAAATAGTCGATTTGGATAACCCAGCCCCAAGAAATTTCGATTTGAAGAAATTGATTTTCAAATTCAATTAAAACTTGGAAGGAAGATGTGATGTTGACACTTGTACATGGAATTGTCTTGATTTTGTATGGTGTGTACGTATAGAAATGGTTATGAATAAAAAGAAGTAGGTTTATTTTAATAATTATTTGCTTTGATTTTGGAGAAAAAGAAGGGTAGGTTTCCTTGATTTTAGGGATTGATTATTTTAGTATTATTTAATTACTTGACTTTATGAGTTGATAGACTCCACGTGATGTTTAGATAAGGGAAAAATAACTGTAGATTATACTGGATTGAGGCATTTTACGGGAAAAGTCGGCATGGAATAATGAGACAAGATTAAATATAATTAAGAATTAATATAATTCCCTTTAATTAAATATTCTAGGCAGTGCTGACTAATTAGACTACCTTTTGTTTAAACATAATATTTATTAAAATAAGATAGAATTTTAATTATTTCGAAGCATTTATTTTGGAAGATAAACTATATTATAATAGATAAGTGATGGCAAATAACTTTTCTATTTGTAAATATAGTATTATAGATAGTCTCAAACTCATTTGAATTTAGATGATTTTTCAAAACAGCCATGTATGTGTACAAAGAATGAATATATTAAACAAAGTCAAAAGCTAGCTGCCTATTTCAGAATTTATGATAGAAGATATCTTTGATGTAATCATATTAGAGTTTGAAAAGTTGATGTCTCATTTAGCTATCATGTTTCTTCACGTTGGCATGCATTGGATAACAAACCAATTCTCTATTTTCTTTTTGATAACAACAAAAAGGCCTAGTACAAATCAAGTAAAAATCTTTTGGTTAGGATAAGACATATCTTCTACTATAGTCTACACCTATAAATAGTAGGCTAGAATCCCACATTTTACCACACCAAAAATTCACACGTGAAATAGAGAAAGAGAAAGATAAAAGAGAGAGAAAGGAGAGAAAAAGGAAGACAGAAAACAGCATTAGAAATAGAATTTCATACATCGAGTATTTTAATCACATACTTTCAAAGCGGAGGAACGATTTTCAACATACTGTAGATTCAACGAGGTAAGATACATTTATGTGCAAAGTGTTTACGTTTCCTTATGCTCTTATATGCGATTAAATATACATGGAATGCTAGTGGACCTTCGGGTTCTAGAGAAAGAGATATGAAATTTCTACATGAAAATTAAGAGGACCTAAGATGGGTGTGTCGCTTGGTCACCGATATACTCCATAAGAGAAGAGCGGTATGAAGTGTATTATTTATTTGTTATATACCTGTGTATGGAAATTTGCACGTATCTTACTGGGTATTTTTAATACTCACTCTTACATTAATTTTTCAGATTAGTTCGGGTCGATTTGAACAGTGGAGAATTGGTGATGCGGACTGCCAAGTGGATAAAGAATAGAGAAAAAGAAATAAGTTTGCCATTTTAAATTTAGCAATTTGTTTATTTAATTTAGAACGCATTATTTGAATTACTTAGGAGTTTATGTTTATGGTTAGATACGCTTTCAATAATTTTAATTTAAACGTTACAATTATTTGTTTATTGAAGAATTTTATATAGTTCCGCATTTTTTTTTTATTAAAGAAAAATGAGTTTTCGTAACGTTCCCGTGTTTATGCTTAATGAAAAAAATTGGGGCGTTACAGATTTTCCTAGTAGATATTTATATAGATTTTTTTAGATAATGTTTCTAAAAATGTTAGGCATGTTGAGCCTTTTAATTGATTTGGGGTCTATGGGCAAAGTCCTTAAGCCCATATTTTTAGTCCAAAAATTAAGTTTACTACTCAACTGTTCTACTTCAATTCATTATATGGTCTTTGCTGTTGTGAGTGTGTGTGTGTGTGTGTTTTTTTTTTGGTGGTTGGTGGCAACTAAATGCCCAACTAGTGATACAAACAAAAGCATTTGAATGAGTGACTGAAAGATGCCAGCATATTAACACCCGAAACATTTAAACTACTATTTCCCAGCACCAACAATAGGAGTGTTTATATGACTGGAAACAAAAGTAAAAGAGAAAAATTGTTCATATACTATGCATTAGAGCACGATAAACAATATTGAAGAAGATATTTAATAGTAGGCATTCAAACCTTAATCCTATCAGTTGCCCATTTATTCAAACTCTTCTCCTCCCATGTTCCAGCCCGTAAAATGGAAAACAGAAATCAAGTCTTAACATAATTTAAGAAACGCATAAATTTTACTTTTAGCCAATGACATGCACTTGGCAGCTAAGTATGATGGATATTGACTTCAAACACATGTAAGACTAAAAAATCTAGTTACCCCTAGGTCAGTGAAACCTAAAGTTAAAACTAACACAGCAGCCTACAATGTATTTCATTAAAACGTGCAAATTACAATTGAAAAAAATAAAAATAAAAAATAAAATGTGTCGTTAAACAAAAATAATTAAATGCAATCCATAAGTATTCCTAAAAGTGCCACTAGAAGTTATAGCAAAAGAGTTCATGGAAATAAAAATTGGATTACATTATTGACAAGCTTTTCAAGAATACCTCGCATATTATATGCTTAAATAACAAAATTCACTGGACCTTCAACCTACCATCAAGCAACAATTAACACACTTGTTTAAAAACAGAAAATGGTTCTAGGATTAAATTTATTTAAAAGACAAATTCTATAACTCTTACCATTTTGTTAATTAGTTTCCTTAAAAAGAACAACCACAGGATATTTCATATTACTTGAAAAGCTCTAATAATAGGCAACGATGGCCACATGCAAGGAATCAAAAGTCTTCATAGTTTCTATGCAGACCATAAACATTTTGATCATCTATATGTTTCCAATCTTCTTATTTCAGTATTTGTTGGATTCTCTATGCGAGGAGTTAACATTTTCAACGAACATGCAACACTTGCCACTTCTTATTCATTATTTCTGTAACCTCGCATTATATTGTCATTATTTAGAATGACCAAGTAGCAAGGATATTCGTAAACTCAGCTCTTAAGGAGTATATATTTAGCAATTTTGTGTCCATGCAATTTCATCATGATCAAACTATTGGTAGCACTAGGATCAGGCGTAAGGACTGAATGTCGGGGGCGAATTCAAGAGTTTGAGTTAGCATGGACTTGAACCTGCCCTAGCTGGCCACCACCTAGATCCACCATTGCTGAATATATTCAACAATTGAAGGATACGCTTCTAGGGAAGCTTTCATCAAATCCAATTTTAAAGAAGTTCATCACCACCCATTGAGTGCAATACCTGGTATGCGGCCAATTTAATCTCTTTCATCCACCTTAACGGATAGAAGTTAATTTTTCTTGGATTATTCCATATCTACCGAAAGGTGTCCCCCCACTCACAATGCATGGGGGCCCGCGTAAATTTAAAAATGCCGACATGTGGTCCCCACCTCTGTTGTGAGTAGTAAATAAAATATTCTGTAAAAAAATTCGATATGTGTAGCATTGTTCATTTTTCTTGGGATCAC
Organism: Olea europaea var. sylvestris; assembly: GCF_002742605.1. Classification (NCBI taxonomy): domain Eukaryota; kingdom Viridiplantae; phylum Streptophyta; class Magnoliopsida; order Lamiales; family Oleaceae; genus Olea; species Olea europaea. The sequence goes on from NW_019235333.1 coordinate 20,006, forward strand.
CATCTCTTTTATAGATCATAGAAAACAAAATAAATAGTTTTTTCTCTTATACTAGTAATTCTATTCCTTCTAGAGGGGCATTTAATCCTCTATAGGTTTGCAACTTATCTTCCTCACAATTCTCATAACTAAACAAGACATCCACGGATCTCTACTTTTAGCCTAAGTGAGCCATTAACCCTTCTTCACTTTTTTTTTTTTAATTTTATTTGATTACTGAATATGTAAACCATCTATATGTTCCAGCTTCCAATATTCATTGTTTATTCTACATCCTCTAAGGAAGATAAACCTTTACTTGACCACCATCAGTTGCACAGCTAAAACACTGTATACAACAAGTTCAAACCAAAAGAGCAACCTTATAATCAAAGTGTATCAGAAAGCGATCAACAAATGCAAAAGGTCCAAGAATTTTAACTTTAGCCTTATGATATTTAGGAATAAATACAATTTCTTTAGATTTTCCAAAATAAAACATTTCCCTCTCTTGAATACTTATGATTCAAGTATTTCAACATCAAATTAGCTTCAGTTTCCTTTCTTCTTCTACTTCTCCATTACTGCTCAATTGTTTTGTGCCAATTGAAGTTCAAAATGAACATTCATGAGCACAAAACATAGAAAAAACATCACCTTTATCATTTATCAACAAAAGATAATACTTTTTATCAGAAGAATACCCTATTCCAGGCGGAACCCAGGTGGGTTTTAAGGATAAATTCCATCAATGGTGCCCTACGTTTCATGAGCCTAAGGCATGTAATACTACCCTATCAATTGTTACACTTACGCTTTCTAATCAATTAAAATCATTGTACTCATGTTCCTAACTAAATGATATTGATTATGTAAACGTTAAACGATTAGTTATGTGATATCAAATTAAAAGGTAAGCTCATCCAAAAAGCTATTTTTATCTCTAATTTCAAGATTTTGCAACCATAATATGATTAGGTAACATACTTACCTAGAAGTTTAATAATCGAGCTAATAATTTTATAGCTAATATTAAGTAGTCATGCGTTATGGTATGAACTTCTAACACCCTTAGTGGGGCAAATGGATGGGGGCAAGCTTGGGCTATATTAGTTAAGGAATTTTTTTTGTTTAAATCTAGCCTAAAAAGCCCCCACTCTTACTTTCCTTCCAAGCCTACCCACCGCCCTCTTTACCTACTTAACTTCAATCTTATCACAAGAAAATTTTCAAATGTCCAAACTGAAGTAAAGACTTCAAAATAATTATATATTTATTTAGATTACATTCATGCAACGTGAATATCACGTTATCGAATTAGGTAATTTTATTTAATGTATGAGTTTAAAAAGTTCACTTATTAAATCTCGTGGGATTGAAGTGAGGGAGGTAAGTAGGGATGATGCCCTCAAAGCCTACACGTGATGAATACTCTAGTCGTTAATTCGAGAGTTACTTTATGCCTGAAATTTCTTGTGTTTTTCGAATGTTTTGTCATTTGTCGCTCAACGATGCAACTTTAGGATTGGCCCTGCATCAATGGAATCTCAATACCGATTCAATCGAAAATAAATGTTTGAATTTTTGCAAATTTTTTTAGGGGACTTTCTTAAAGAGGTACCTCGTGACATTAGTGAAATTATAATAAATATTTTTTTATTGATTAAAGCTAAAAATGAATTATTTATTCTAAGAGTAAGGGATGTTATATTTTTTTACGAAACTTAAAAGTAATCAAATTTTTATTTCTATTTGTATTTTCATATATTACTTATAAGAAAAAGATACTTATTTTGATCATAAAATGGATGTTATTATGAAAAAAGTAATTGTCTCTTACTTAAATTTGAATGTTAAAAAAAATATTTGCTAAAAAATTATTTATTTATAAATTAATCCGATTATAAACTATTATTGAAGTGAGTCAAAAATGGATGCAAAATAAATTCAAGGTGTGTTTGAACCTCTATAATTTTTCATATTGTATTATAAAATAGTAGATTAATCGAGAATGTATGGTTAAAAAAAAAGAATTTTTTTTTTATTTGTGGATAATATTTTTTTAATGAAGAACGTTGTTGAAAATGAGTACAATAGAAAAAGTAATGTTATATAATGGATGACAAACAGGATTTACATGTAAAATACATTCTTAAACTAGTGATTTAACATCATTTCAATAGACATTCTTCAATAAAATAATATTACACACAATTCAAAACTTTTTTTTATTTTTAACACACATTTTCTATCAATACACAATTCAAAAAGGGGAAATTTCGTAAGTAAGAGATTAAGTATCACACATTTTAAAGTCAAGAAAACAAGTTTTAAACTTCAAAAATCATATTTTTATTAAAATTTATTTATGATTTAATAATTAATTAATTTATTAAATATATTTAGGTCACATATCTATACAATTTGGTCACGAGTTAACAATTCAATTAGTCACTTATTATTTTTTGATCACAAATTAGAAATTTTAAGTCAAAAATTAATTTATTAAACATATATTTTACTAATTAAATAAATTGATGTCACTATTGCATGAAATTTGGTCACAATTATCTAATTAATTAGTTACAGATTCATTTTCAGACACAATTTATCAAATTATAGGTCACAAATAAAAATTTTTATAGGTCACAAGTTATTGATCAGTCATGAATCAAAAATATTATAAGTCATAGATAATTCAATAGTCACAAAAATCAAACTTTTATTGGTCACAACTCAACTATTCATTGCAAATTATCAAATTAATTGTTCACAGTTAATTTCACCGGTCACAAATCAAGAAAATTATAGCATCATTTATTTGTATGTCACAAATGTTCAAATTTATTGGTCACGGTTAATTTCATCGGTCACAAATTATGGAATATTTAGGTCACAATTAATTAGTTAGTGATGAATAACCAAATGGTTGGTCACAGACTGCCACCACCATAGCCACTTGCCACCACCACCACCAATTCAAATAATAGCACTACCACCACTAACATAGTCCCACCGCAAGCTACATGACACAGATACAGCCACATCAATCCATCACTATCGGCCATGACCACTACAAAAAAATTAGATCCAAATTTATCAATCATTGTCCCAACCACCACCAACATCACACCACGGCCACTACCAACATCACACCATCCCCGCCTCCTCCACCAAAACCCCTATCCCCAACCATAGCCCAAAGCTAGATCCAAAACTAGAACGCAACCAACATTACCCCAACTCAGTATCACCGTGATCACCACCCCCAAAATCCCGACCACTAACTACAAAACAATGTCAACAAAATCAAAGTAGATCCTAATCCAAAATGGCATCATGGCGTTCGTTCGACACACTCAGTACCACCGCCTCCATTGCCACACCACCACCAAAAAAATCCCTAAATTTGGCATTGCCGTCATCTCCATGATGAAGATAGATGAAAATGTAAGACTCAATCCTTTGGTACAAAAACGCTGTTGCTTTCGGTCGCATACAGCAATGCGTCGGACCCTGCAACATGCCACCAAAACCAGCAGCGACCGCTAAAGCTAGAGCCGCCTTTCTTCAACGTGTTGTTATTGGAGCCGCCAAAGAGTGAGATGGAGAGAGAAAATTGATTAGGGTTTTAGAATGAAATTTGTATAATTAATATTTAAATATGAAAGATCTTATTTTTGAAAAGAGAAACTTCTCATGTGATTTTAGAATGTTGAATATTTAAAGTATGGTTTAGTGTAATTTCAACTTAAAAAGATGGGGAGTAAATCTCCTGATTTTGTAATTTGGGCCTCAATTTGTGGCCCAAACAACACATTCTACTTTTTAGCTCAAGTGGAAATAAGATATTGCACAGTAGGTCCCTAAAGCTTCAACAATTTACAAATTTATCTCTTACTATTGTCTTCATCTTTTTGGTCCTTCAACTTTTCCAAATATTGAAGTTGATCCCTTAATTTCTGATTTATATCATTTTTAGTCCTTCACTGATGATTCATTCATTTTAGTCTCAATACTTTTCGAATTTCATCATGTATCATGTTTTGTCCAATTAATTCTCCAAACAACTTTATTTTACTTAATTAATCTTCAAACTGGGGATTTAACTATAAAAATCAAATACAATACAAAATGAATAAAAAATTGTTGATTAACCCAAATTAAACATCTTTTTAAGACCTAGATAAGCGAATCATCACGCTTTTGCTTTTAATGGGACCCTAAATCTTTTGAACACATCAGCCAATCAAAATCACAAGGAGCAACGACACTTGACCATGTCAAAAGGGCCAGTCAACTTAAATTAAGGATGATTAGGCCCAATTCTAGGGGTGAGTATTTTATTGGAATCGAACCCTGGAATCAGAACTAGATGTTCTAGTCCAATTATAAGAAAATAAATTAAGAATTGAAATTGAGAATAGGCCAGGTCCTCCTCGATTCTTGGTTCTTGAACCGAATCATGGATACCTAAATTTGAATCGACTTTCTCATTTATTATAAGTTTTATATTTTTTACTATTTATTCATCCCGAGTCAATGATCCAACCAACAAATAACAAGTTTGTAAGGTCCAATAGTAGCAAGTACCATGATCAACTAGATTTATTTATTCGAACAATTAAATCAGAAGACTTTCATTCATAGTCACTCCTTACCGTACTTCACACATTGTCGCCCCACAAACTTTTATTGAGGCATTAAACACAGAGCAACAGTCGAACTTTGATGTTATTATGCTATGTATTAGGTACTATTTTATGGCATATTTGCAAAAAAAGATATTAAAAAAAAAAGTGTTGAAATATGTATTTGGTGATATATTTTATTTTCTAGTGGTTATTGAAAACATGATATTGTTAGCTCACGATTTTTTAACAAAAATATTAATGCCAATCAGAATTGATTGGAGTTCCGATTTGATTCTAATAATTATGCGGACCCGAATGGTTCCAGTTACGAAATAATCAAAGTGTAATTAGTGCTTCCACTCGGAGATACCCATTCGACCCCAGGCCAACCCAATCCTATACTTGATACTGTCATCAATAAGAATCATTCATTTGAATAATTAAATCAAAACGTTTTCATAGTCTTTTTTTACTGTACTTTACGCGCTGCTGTCCCCCAAACTTTTATTAAGGCATTGAACATAGAGCAACAGTCGGACTTTGATGCTATTGTGCTATATATATATTAGATACTATTTGTTGGCATACTTGCAGAAAAATAAAAAAGTGTTGAAATATGTATTTGGTGTCAACCCACGATTTTTTTTAACAAAAATGTAATGTATAGAACGGAATCCCAATTAGAACTGTAGGAGTTCTGTTTTGATTCCAATAATCACGTCGACCTGAATGATACAATTTACAAAATTTTCGAAGTGTAATTGTGGTTTCAATATTGAAATACTCAAAGAGACCCATCCGACCTAGGGCAACACAATCCCATACTTGATTTTTTTCCTATAAAATAATATTTTAATTGGTAAATAAGATATTTAAGAAATTAATGATACAAAATAGGAAGTTTATAAAATACATTCCGCATCTAAGGTGATTGTACAATTTATATATCATATTTTACACATTTTACCTAGTATGTCTTAAATGCTGGTAACAGAAAACATATTTTACTTGAAAAATAGAAATATTTACAAATTTATCATTATACTGGTTTTCTACCCATGCAATGCTTGGGTTGTGCTATTTTGAAGGTCATTTTAGCGTACCTATGACAACAGGAATAAGAAGACTGCAATTTGCCAATATTTTTTAAATGGCGTTAGACTTTCAAATTCAAAGAACAATTATTAATTCATATGCTTCAAATATGAGCACAATATGCACAGGAAACCCTACCTAAGGAACTTGTGAAAATGTTCTAGCCAAGTATCTCAACTTCTACTATGATAGGTCTTATAAGCTCAGTCATTACTTTCCTTGGCGTCTCCCCTTTTTTCCATTATTTCCTATTGCATTTATCGTTACTCAAATGCATTTTGGAGAACTATCTGGACCATCTATCATGTTGGTAAAGAAGAAAATTAAATTTCTGCTTGAAAAATGTATGAATTGCATGGGAATCATTAGTTTCTAACATGAATAATCAAAAAATGTATTTAAAAATCAGCCTAATCATAAAATTTCATTGAATTTGTCACTTGCATTCATGTTCACAATTCGAACATTAAAGACAATTAATTGAAATAAATTTCCAAAAATCATCTTGAGGTTAATAAGTAATGTAAATATATTTGATGTGTGCAAATAATAGGGCAGAGACTGAAGAGATATCTTCAATTGAAAATTTGACGGAAGCCAATAAGTTGAGAGATATAACAAAGCATAAAGCATACCAACATTGGATTCTTATTTTACAACTTTAGCTCCTGTGCCAGTTTTAAAAAAAAAAAAAAAAAGCTCAACCCAAAAAGGAACCAAGACTCGTAAAACCACACTTATCGAGCATCCAACACCACTCTTCAATAGAGAGATAATCTAAAGAAAAGCTCGCACACTTAGACAAAATTAAAAGAAACTTGATAGCATTCACAATATTTCTTCAGGCAACTAGGTTTTTCACATCCTCTTTTATGTTGAGCTGAAGTAGAAGTTTTGTTGGACTAATCTTGTAATGAATAATAAAGAGAATATTTAAATGTGCTTAAGCACCAGGTGAGCAGAACATGAGTCTAGAAATCGCTCGCTAACCCTAGCTTCAGATCGATAATTCGAGCTCCTAATCAATTTGGGAACAAAAGTAAGAGGATTTCTGGATTCAATCTATTTGCGAGTTGCAAGGACAGTGTCCTCATGGACAGGCTTGTTGAAGCAATCTGTATATGCACATGGCTCGACATAGTAGACACCAGCAGCGAAGCATCCACAGTAACTACATTAAGAAAATTTTATTTAAACCCTAAAGCATAGTCAAAAGCTACAAAATGGCTTCCATCATATAATGCAATTTCTGACATTGATTTTAGGCCCAATGGAGGGCATCTAACATAACCAAAGTTGTTGACAACAAAACAACTCTTGAATGACGGGGAAAAACATGACAACAACAGTTTTGTAAGAGAGAATCTTTGTCAAAATATAACCATCAAAGTTCAAGCATATCAAGAACTTCACATTTAATAAATCATTTTGAGTTTAACAGTAGAAGTAAACGCAGTAGGCAAGCAAAAATTTGACATATAGCCATTTGAATTTACCAAAAATGACTATAATAACACCAAACAACAAGTAGACTTCTTAAGATTGAACAATAGGAAAATAACAAGACATGGAGTTCATGAGAGGTCAATCACTATTTTATAAGGCCTATAAAGTATGATAACTTTACCTCCATGGAAAGTCTTGGACAAAATACAAGGATGAAATCCAACCATAATTGAATAGGGCTCATAGTGTGTACATTTATGCCATCGCGAGAAAAAAATGAATAACTTACAGTTTCAAGCGTTTTGATTTGTTGCAGTTACATCACTTATAGGATTCACCGTCTCCTAATTGTTCTAACCTACGTTCGAGAATTTAATTCATGTTATACGTCTGAAAAAGGTTAGATGCAGATGAAAATTAATTCTACAATAAAGAAGACATGCCTCTTCTTCATTGGACCATTCTGATTGATCTCTTCATTGACTATATATCCAAATGCCAGGCAGACATTTTCTATAAGAACACTATTTTCAATGGCACATATTTCTTTTTCTGAGTGAATAGGTAAAGTATAGTTTAACAACTCTTGACCAACCCTCGGAGGTCGAAAATTGGCATTTGGGCTTGGACTAATCGATAGTCTTCAAGAACCTAAAGCTTCATGCTTGACAAATTTTTAGTCCTTTGTAGTTGTTGCTAGAGCATTTAAATGCAAACCAATGCCTGGTAAAACAGAAATCAAAACAAAAGACGAACAAAATTAGTGCAAAGTCTATATTGTTTGAAGTCGTCATACTTTAATTACCATTATTTCACAAAAATAGCCAATAAAAGTGGAATGGTCTTCAACATAATAAAACTGATATAGGCTACAAGATATGAGAAACTATTAAGAGGAACTCACAAACAACATTGAAAAATATGTAAAACCTAACTGCAAATGTAGAAATAAAAAGTTCAGGTAAAGGAGAAGAATCAGTACAGACCTACTCATTAGCCAGTGGCGGAAGGCCACCAACATACACTCGATTTGCGTGCCTTGTATCCTAAGGACAAAGTAAAGATTAGAAGAAAAGTCAAAGATCAATAAAATGTGTTCCATTTCTTCACCCATGCTCAACTGGGGCACAAGTTACTATTATAGTAAAAAAAAATAAAAAATAAAAAATAAAAAAAAATAAAAATTGCAAAAATCCTATAGGGGAGCAAAAATTTCAAAGAATAAGAAAACTTAACAAAATTAGTGTGGAATTAATTTCGAACTATGACAAGATGAAGAATACAGAACCCATTCTCTCAATAAGATTTGTTAGACTCCAGGGTCCATGATAAACCAAAAAACAAAGTCGAAGATTAACAAACCCATAATTCGAAGATCGGTCGAGAATGAGAAATTTGCAATTCTATTCAGTAGAATGCATAGCAAATGAAAGAGAACCTCAAACTCACACATACCAAATTGCTGAAAACCCATATTCCAAATTTGTTCCAACAACCTAAAAGAACAATTTACCAAAAATCAAATAAAAAATGATTCCAAAATAAGAGGAAGGTTTATTGTAAAAATTGTGAGCATTGTTAATTTTTTTGATAATAAATGTAAGATTATCAATCAAATTATTCATAAAGATGGGATCTAATAATACTTACCATGAGAGGTCTTAACTTACGAGGAAAAAAAAAAGAATGCTGCCAAGAATAAAACTAATCTAGCAAGATGTATCTCAAGTAAAAAATAAAATAAAAAGATGCAGGAGCCCATTTCAAATTTAAATTTAACTAATTCTATCATAACAAATGCAAAATAGACCTATAGAAGCTAAAACGCATAATAGTTAAGGATCATTTCCGCATTATTTTCCTACCTAAATTTATAAGAGTTTGACATGAAACCATATCAGGAATGACATCAGCACAATTAAATGCCAATGTTATTCTCTTTCTCAAATCTGAGCAATCGAACCTCTCATTTTTAAACGAACTTTTTTCCAACATAATGAGGAAAACAAAGATCTTTTCAAACTTTCAGTTCCTTCACATAAAAACTCAAGGGAAGCAATGAAGATAAAACAATTAATTAACATCAAATTTTAGAACTGAAATTCAAGCTAGAGATCATCATATGAAAATTAATTTTGACATCAACATCAAGATAACTAATCAACCTTTAATTTTTTTTTTTTCAAAGAACAACAAAATATGTGAAAATGATCATATTCTTAATTTTTTTTTCTTTGCATTTTCTATCATCATCAAGGAGAGGACAAAATTGAAGAAGAAACGAGAAACTCCAAATTCATACAAGAGCGTAAAACCCAATGAGATCCAAAATGAAAGACTCTTACCTAATGAATAAGAGAAAAAATTGACTAAATACACACATATATAAATAGAGATAGAAAGAGATATTTCAATATCAACAAGGGCTTTCATGTGCTTGACAAGAACAACGTTGGTTCCCTTTAGGTTGGTGTTCGAATAAATCAAGAAAGTATGACAACCAATTAAAAAAGAACAACATAAATAATATACATGATTACAAGTGCTTACGATGAGTAGAATATCATTTGATGCTAAATTATCGAAGAGATTTTTCCGCACGATTTGAATCTGTAACTACTCAATCAAAAGTATAGTATGTAAAATCGGTTCTCCACGGCATTAATCAAATTTTTATAATATTCAAGTGTGACGATTAAAATAAGTGAAAATAATACTTACAAAAAAGTTATAGTTTTATAGATGTATGAAGGAAATAATTTCTTTTTAAATAACATTTTTAGTACATGTACTATGAAATTTTTTTATGCTTGTTGGTTAAAGTAAAACTTTTAGAGATTTACTTGTTTTAGCTCTTGACAATACTGCAAAAAGTTGACCATGATAGAAAACTGGTTCGGGGAGATACAAACCAACGAAATCAAATGTTTGACCTTTTGCTTTAGTATCGTCATTGCAAAGTACGATCTAATAGGGAATTGAGTTCTTTTGAATGGAATTGAAGTTTGATCACTTTTTAGAGGTACAAAAGGGATTCTTGGTAATAAAACATATTTTCCACAATACTCATCAATTGTAACTTTAGCAAGAATTACATTCTTACCAATTTTTTTACAAGTAAGGCATGTTCCGTTACATAACCCTTTAGAAGGATTGATATTCTGCAATAACATTACAGGACAGTTTATCTTAAGTTTCAATTCATGCAATGGAATACCATTTGGAGTCAAAGTATTCAAGAAATATTCCTGTATGCTTTGTTCTGATTTGTCAATTGCTTCATCAAAGCTATAATATGTGTAAATTTGACAAGAAATCTGGTCAAAAGTAAAATTCAATTAATATTATCAACACATTCATTTCTAAGCGTAAGAATTACTCGATTCACCATGGCATGTAAATTATCAACATATGCTTCTATATTTGGAAAAACATGACTTATTAAAGTTTTCAGAGATGTAATTCATCCTTAAATGGTACAATTATATTGTGTGGAAGCTGAATGCAGTTACAATTGTGTTCTAGTTCCGTTCCATTACCAATCCCGAGCAAGTAATCACAAAATGTAGAATCTAATTTTGCTCTCATGTTCTCAACCAATGGTAGAAATGAATACAGCGGCCATAAGTCAGAGAAAACTAAGCTAGCTCTCATTATGTCTTCTTTTTTTCTTTCGATATCACTAGTAAAACTTGTCGAAAATCTCCTCCTAGAACTACCACTTTTTCACTGAAAGACAAGTAACAATCAATTATATCTCTGAGCATTTTATCAATAGCTTCATTAGCACAACGATTCACCATAGGTGCTTCATCCTAGAGTATTAAAGTTGACATTTTCAACAAAGTCCCTAGAGTTGATTGCTTAGTAACAAAACAACTAACTTCACCAACTCTTTCCAAAGGAATTTTAAATCTTGAATGAGCTATTCGACCTCCAGGTAAAAGAGATGTAGATATTCCAAAAGATGCAATAGCCAAAGCAATTAAATTTTAAGACCTGACACCAGCTAGGAGCGCTTTATATAAAAAAGTTTTACATGTTCTCCCTGGACCATCAATGAAATAGACTCCATTTGATTTGGAATTTACTTTTTCCATACTTGTATCGTATGCAAATTGTTGCTCATTATTTAAGCTTGCTATACAAGCAAAGCCTCATTCAATATCCAAATTTGTTGTCTCATCTACCACCATTCTTCTTAACCTTTCATTTTCATCTATATTTACACTAAATGGCACTATCTTATAGTCATTTATGTTTTTACCCAATGATTCTAAAATTGAACCTATGTCGTTTAAAGCCCATAGTTCAATAGTCTCCGAAGGTATAATATCATGTATATAATCATCGGTCATATAAACATTAAATTTATCCCACAAAAGCTTTGGATGATCAGGATTGCAAAGCATAAGAAGCATAGCAAAACGACGTCTAAAAGAAGTAGGCATTTCATAAACAATAGCTTCAAATAGACATTCTTTACAATAATTGTTTCCACTTAATAACCCATGTAAAAGTGATGCTTCTCGATATGTATTAACAGTTGCTCAAGATCGCGCATGAAATATCGTTCTCCTTTAGATGAACTCGCTATGGCAATTCCTCATATAATAGTATGTTTCTTTCTCGGAGTCCAAACCTTAGTTGAATTCCAAACAAAATGTTCTAGAAAAAACCTCGATACAACAGTGTACGAGTAAATTTATTTACTTGAAAAAATTATGTTAACATTGTTCTTTTTGTATTCTTGTTCTCAATAATAGTAGATATATCATCTTGGTCGTCATATCTTGTTGATGATTTTCAATATGAAATTGTAAAGAATAAACGGTTGAATAAATTTATCTTAAATTGAACGTAAAAATCCTCTAAATAGCTTCAGGTAGAAATATCCATCTGGCAAATTGATAAGTAGAGATTTCATTGATTTATTTCTGTTTCATTTGTGGCAACTGAAAAATGAATACGATCATGTCCTTTGTACACATATTTATACAAATATTTTACAACTTTAATATAACATACTTCAACATTAATGTGGCAATCAATTTTAGAGTTCAAAAAAGGATTATACGATACAACCCATCGATTGTCTAACATTTGACCTCTAACTTTAATAGAAATACCGTTATCCCGAAGTTTGTACAATGGATATAAGTTATCACCAAATATAGTGGTATTACAAAAATCCCTAGGGTATTTATTTTTACAATTTTTATTTGCTTCCATATCTACATTTTTTTGGGATTAAAGTCTCCGCAAGGGCCGTGCATATTACCCTTTTGTCTCTCCATTTTGAACGTTGTCTACAATACCTAGGTAGAGTTCAGCTCAAATTTGTTTTTGGTTGTTACGAAATAGTCTAATCGTTCAGTTTCGATCTTAACATACATATCTACAATATACTACTAAAACAATCTACCACTATGAAGCAAAACAGACTTACTGAAATGCTTAATTTGCAATTTATATGAATAGCATTCTCGACAAGAAACTTGAGAGCGTTGCTTTGTTCCATTCAACACAGCGAAACGAAATGAAAATGAAATTCATCATTTGTTAACATTTACACTATAAACTTAGTAGAATGCGCGATAAAATATTTTCCAAACCTTGATTTTCTTTTTTCTATAAATTCAGTTGCAGAGGCAACTACAGTTGGAAAAGTAAAAATCAGGCAAACTTTCAAGCTAAAAATAGGTCTTTCTGCATCTCTCAATGCCTTCATGCCAATCAAATTCCCCTTATAAAAAAAGTAACAGATATTGCAAAGGATCATAAAAATCGTAGTAATAATGAACTCTATGTGAATCACTGGAATGGCCGTATATAGTAATGTCAGGAATATGAGCATTAACATTCTCATCATCTTCGACCCATACAGCAACTACTTAAGATGCTGTAAGAGTATTGAAGCCTCTTTGATCAAATCCTAGGTCACATCTTATGTGTATTCAATGGTCTTGCAAGTTAGTTGTATGACTTAAAGACCTAAAGAATCTATTATATGAATTTACCTTAAAAGATTTCAATTAGAACAATTAAAGTACATTGAACAAAGTTTTCTAAATTTTTCATACGATTTTGAAGTTCATTGTCTGTATCATAAAATTATAATTACATATAAGAAGGTGTACTGTTCTGTGGGATAAGTTCATTTACGTAATGATATACTTGTCCTCTACATGATTTGAAGAGCTCTCTGTTGTATTTGACTCCAAATGAAGTTAAAGCAAAATGATTAATATATCCCCTTGCAATCTTTTTAAATTCCATATATTTAGGTTCTTTGAAAGTAAAAAAGTTGTACAGTTCAGTTGGTGAATCAGAAATACAGAAATGAACATTTCCATCAGAGCAACAGAAGCCTTTACTTTCTGTATGAATTTATTGCACCACAATATTTATAGCTATTGCATGTCGGTAATACATATGAAGTTGTTGGTATATTCAGTACATTAAAACTACTTCGTAATGCAAAGTTGGAAATATCATGCGTCTCTTGGCTTGAAGTAGAAGCATCAAAATCATGATGCATTATAGATTGTTGTATTTTTTCAATGCTGGAATTATTAATTTCAGATGACATGGGATCATTTATCCTCTTGCGACGATCATTGCATCCAGTTCTAAGTTGATTTCACCTATCCCTTTCCCTTGGGTTCTGTTGTTGGCGATGGGACATTGTTTCGAAATTCAAAGAACCAATCACTCCATTAGAACATGTTTCTGAAACATCCATGAGAACAATTAGATAACTTAACTTATTGAATAGTTGGAGCCCAAGATAACCAACAGGAACAAAAGAATTGAAAAAAGGCTATTAGCACATATATTACATCGTACATATGTGGAAACTAAACTTTCAAGTAAAATAAATCTGCCTCCATAGAATTGTTTAAGACATTAATATGTAAAAACATGATAACTAACATAGCATAAATTACACTTTCTAAAACATACGAACTATAAAAATCCAAACTACAGCAATAAGGAATTTTTAAGGTTATCATTATGTTATTTGCTCTTTCTAGTATTTAATGATACAGTTTATTGACAGCCTAAAAGATTAAACAAAAGAGTTTGTATAATTTAATACAAAAATATAAAATTTAATTCCTAGTTTATAATTTCTGAACCTATATGAAACATTTTCAGTGCGTTCTAATATTGTGTATGTGATAAAGAATTAATTTCATTAAATAAGGATTATTTTCAAACAACTAGAATAAAGTTGTACAAAGCATAACACAGAAGTAATTAATCATTATAATCTAGGAACATATAGAGCTTGAAGTTTTAAAAGAATGTCTAAATAAAAAAGTCATAAGAAAAGTGGAAGATGTGACTATTTACCTTGAATTGAACTTTTATATAGTTTGTTGTAAATTATATACGGGTGTTTGGGAGATTTTTTAGTATGTGCGGCACAATTGTTAAGCCTACAAGGAAAGAATCAAATCGTATTTTAGTACATTTTGGAAAAACACAATGAAAAACCATAATCCTTTCAGAAATGTAGAAGTTAAGTATATGTTTTTGTTACGGTTATACAGAAGAAAACATAAAACCAATTTTGTTACGGTTATACAGAAGAAAACATAAAACCAATTTTAACACATGCTCATGATTAACACATGGAAATACCACATATAGCTTCTCATTAACACTTAGAACTCCTATCATCATTTTTACTGAAAGAAAGCGTTTTAAGTATAAATTGAAAAATTCTAACAGAAGACAAAAACAATAATACTTCTAATAATAATAATATTAAACCCCACAACCCAGCAATTGAAACCTATTAGCAATTTAAAGAATAGAGTAAGTTTAAAAAATTACCTCTGCTACTAATATTGAACTCCACTACCAGAGAAATCGAGGAACTTTGACCCACAAACAGTAACCACAACTGTTGGGTGGCCAACACTCAAAAATTGTATGAAAACAACACAAAAGTAGAATTAAAAAATTAAAGGCCTCGTGCAGACCAAATCAAAAGGAGGTCAATTGCTATTTTGAGTTTACAAAGGATACTGCAAACACGTAATTTTCTATGGTATATTTGTTTTTTATTTTTGTTTTGAAAGTACAAATTGAACCATTATATCATGATAATGATATAGTTAAACACGAGCGAGCATAATAATAGAAAAACTTATAAAATAATGCATTAGTATTTAAAATTTTAACTTTGATCAAGGAATGTTCTACTTGTTTCATACTAACAATCACAAAAATATTGACTGAATGTTGAGCAACTGTTATGGCTATTTATATTATGTTAGCTATTTATATTATAACATAAAGCATAAGTAGTCATACTTGCCAATAGAAAATAAAAAGGAGAAAAATCCAAGAGATAGCTATCGCTCGGACCTCGCATAATATTAACGATTGAACGTCAGATTAAAGATAAGAAGCCAACTAACCCGAAAAACAGAAATGACACATCGAACACAAATTTCATAATTTCAGAAAAGTGACATGAGAGGGAAAAAAAAAAAAAAAAAAAAAAAACTCCATGTCGGAGAAACATTTTGAAAACCAGTTTTTACAAGAATTAGTGCTTGGTTTCGTTCAAAGAGGTCCAATGGGTGATGCAATAACATCTCAAATCAATCTTTCTTCGAAGAACCCAGTGCAACTCCAAATTATTTGAAGGCAACAAGGTGTTTTCAAAGGAAATCGCGTTTTCAGTTAGGTCCTTAAAATTCTGAATTTAGCTTTGACAATAGTGATCAAAGTAGTAAAAATTTAAGGATTTTTTTTCTGTGAGGGAAAAAAAAAAAAAAAAAAAAAACTCACTAAATGAACAGACGGGGAAAAAAATGATATACCTAATTCTTTTCAACAATTCCAAAATCATATATTTTCATTTTACATCCAACAATATACATGTCCTGTATAGCACCCATGGTAGAATTAAGAGCATTGACCATAAAGGGTGCGCTGAGAATTGCAGTTCTTTAATAAGCTTTGCCCTCAAGAAGTACCTGAGAATTATGAAAAAAGAAAATCACTTCATATCATTGTGTGCTGGTCTACAAATTAAGCATGAAAATGACTATCAATAATTGAAATGGAAAAGGGTATAAATAAAATATTGTTTCTGGTACATGTTTAAGAGAGGTGAACTTTTATTATTCATTTTCTTGCACTTGATTTTCATCACCTATATTTTTTTGACTATTGAGTAAAATATTGATCTTCATGCACCATCGGTAGCAAGTTTCTGGGCATATGCAAAGATGCACTAGTATCTTACAAGACTCGACCAAGGGACCAGATTGAAGCTATGCTGCACTAATCCTCAAGGTTCATGAGATTCTTATCAATTACAAGGAAATGAAGCCATGGAATAGAAAATATAATAAAATGGACAGACCTGAGTTGAGTCCGAAATGAATTAGTTTGCTGACAATGGAAAACCCATGTTTATCTATACTCTATAGAAGGTTTATAACATACTACATCCCACTTGTTTTGACATAACCGGTGGATGTTTATTGTTTAGTTATTTCATTTTAGATTTTATTACTATTCTGGCACTTAGTCAGCCTTTTTTCTACGCAAATGGATAAATATTTGTCGTTTGGTAGCTATAAATTTGTGAGATTAAGCTGATTGTGTATAGACCTTTATTTATTCAAGCTAGTAGGAGTTTTACAACAGTCCATGAAGAATTTGCTAAAGCTTTTGGACACCCTTGGAAGGCGTTTGACTCTTTCCTTTGCATACGGTTCATGCCTCAGAATGCGCATTTCCTTATTTTCTTTTCTTTTTGC
Source organism: Olea europaea var. sylvestris (assembly GCF_002742605.1). Taxonomy (NCBI): domain Eukaryota; kingdom Viridiplantae; phylum Streptophyta; class Magnoliopsida; order Lamiales; family Oleaceae; genus Olea; species Olea europaea. Next base: position 36,951 of record NW_019235333.1, read on the forward strand.
TGACTTGTGACCTTTTTGAGTTCTAAACGTCTTTTTCATATTCCATCTTTTCTTCTCCTTTGCATCGATTGATGTAATCAAATGCTTATCCTTTTGCTACTCTTAAAAAACTCACTCAGAGTACTAGGCACAACCACTACCCCTCCATTTTTTTTTTCTTTTTTCTTTTTTGGAATCTGCAATTAAACTATCACACTTCCTACCTATTTTTTGTTATGGATGTTCCGTATTTAGCGCCCGTTTGGTGCCAATTCTTGCCAAAATTTTCTACCGGAACTCATTTTTCTACAAGAACTTTGTAGAAGACAGCATTAACACTGACGAAATCGTCAGAAATGTCTGCAGACAACATCAGGCCCTTGAGATTGTCTGTCCAATTTGCTCCTAGTGAAATAATAAAATTCCAATTGAATGGCAGGAAATGGAAAGAATGAAATTTCGACTAAAGGGCAATAAAGGAAAGAAAAAAATCCAAAATTCAAACAACTGTCAAAAACGCAGGTGGCTTTAATTATTGTCAGGGAATCTGGCTTATTATTTATGATGGGGCCCACAATGGTTGACAAAAGTTGGAAAGAATTGGAAAAAAATGAGAAAAAATGGGGGTCAAACACACGCTTAATGTGCTACTATAATTTTCTGCTTCTAACTATAAATAAAGGAATGTTTTATCTTCCTCTAAAATATTGTTCACATACAAATCTTTGAGTGCCATTGCATATTATCAAGGAACTTGTAAAAATGTCACATTATTTTCAATTTATGACTTACTTCGCTTGTTCTTGGTGCCGTTTTCCCTTGCAATGTATTTAGACCTTTATTAATTTTTTCGTTACCATTTTTGTTTGACATAAAATTTAATAACTGTTACCCATAAAAAAACCTAGAATGTAATGACAAAATTATCCCCATCATCTACCAAAACTATCAAAACAATAATCAAAACGAAAATTAAACTCATGTAGCTGACTATTCTTTAAGATTTCTCAATCAGAATGCTTAATTTTAAAATTTTGCTTTAATCCACATACTTTAGATGAAAATTCTTCATATTCAAAAGAAGAAATAGAAAAAGAGAAATCAAAATAAATTTAACTACTTAATCGCACAAAATAAAGAAAAATCACAATGATTGGCAAGAAACACCACCCAAATACAGGCCATTGTAACCTTAGTGCGAAAGATTTCCACTTCAGCTCAATGATATTTACAAAAAAATCCTTATATAATACTCAAAATTTAACATGCCTAAAAGACCCCTATTTGGGGTTCAAAAATTCTTTCAATTTTTACTTCATTAAAGTCCACGCATTTCATAAATGACCACACTTGGACTTGGGGGACTATTGTTGCGTGTTGTCATACTTGGCCAACCTACCTGGGCTAATGGCCCACTCAGGCCGAACCACGTGGCATTCCAGCCGAGGTGGCATAGATTGCCGAGGTGGACTATAGCCGAAGCCCTTCAAGCCGAAGTCCACTAGCTGAGGTGCCTTTTTACTGAGGCCTGTTAATGTACCTGAGGTCCACATGCCAAGGCCTATAACCCGAAGCCATGATGCTGAAGCTGGTTGAAGATAGCTGAAGCCCTCAAGTGGAAGTATTGTATGAAATCGCCGACGCCCCGAAGCTGATGCAGAAGCCTCCGAACCATAAGGGAGCATCCTCCATAGTCACTTCTCCCAAGAGATCGTCTGCACAAAGATCTTATTCGAATGATTGATGGAACGTTTGTCATAAGTATAAAGGTCAAGTCTTGTCACTAGTATGAAGGCTCTGCACAAGCAATAAATACACAGCAAGCTAGCAAGTCAAGCCTCATGCCGAGGATAAGATGTTTGAATCAAAGAGATGATGCCACGTGCCACCTCATCCAAGGGCTCCCATTTCACATGTATCACTATAAATACTTCCTTTGTGTAATATCAAAAGGCTAATGCAAGAATTAATACAAAGAACTACACTTTACTCAACTCTCTCTCATTTACTTGCAATACACAAATCAAGTTTATACACATTTACATATACATTTACGAACATCGGTTGGTAATTATTGTACAATCGGATTCCGAACAACCCGCCGGATTCCGAACATCACTGTCTCGCGTCGTTGGGCTACTCCCACGCTCTTTGAACCGCTCGTTTTAGACCATCCACATGTCTTAGCATGTTGGACATTCGCCCACGTGTGCGTGGGTGGGATTGGCATCTGTTGGCAATACTTTTTTGGGGTCAACAGATTGGCGCCGTCTGTGGGAAATCATACCATAACCACGAGCAACCTTGTGGTAAAAGCTTACTGAAAGGACATTTGGGCAACCCTCCTTGAAAAAGGATTTGTTCTTAAAAAAGAATCGGAAGAAGCCCCATTACTTAGCAAAATCTGAAGTCTGACAAAAGAAAATGAGCTCTAATGAAGATACTCCCCCCAGGAGGGTAAGGAAAAACACGAACGTGCCTCCTCAGCCCGCTGCTCCAGCAGCTCGGCAGAGACTCCACCACCACCAAAGAAGAGATGGGATAAGTATGACAGCACGACTATCAAGATAAATGGCCGTCATGGCAGCCAACATGAGGGATATTGCTAGCCAAAACTTGGCTATGAGGGAGCTTATGGCCCAAATGCAGGGTCAGAGAGGCTTCCCCATTCCTCTATACGCCCCCCAAGGGCACTACCAGCAAGAGGATGAAGTTCAAAGTCATAGAGCTGCCTCGCCAGACTATGGCTGAGGTGGAAGTCCATTTGAAAGGGAAGTGGAAGTTGATGTTTCTTCCAACTACGCTTTTGGCTGACCCACCGAGATACAAATGAGCCATGATAATTTCCTACCTCCTTATGAGCAAGATCCAAGACATAGGAGGGCAGGAAGTGTTTTTGACAGAATCAGCCCCGCCGAACCAAGGCTCAAGCGACAGCAGGCTTAACATCCTTGGATAAGGCCACCTCCTCCACCTCCAATGCCCCAGCAGCCAGAGAGAAGGTATGAAAATGCCCCCCCCCCTCCCCCGTGTTGCTCCGCCTAGAAATAGGCAACAGAGGAGGGAGGAAGAGGCTAGGGACCGCCCCGAAACCTCTCACCAACAACCAGGGCATGAGGTTGATGAGTACGACTCTGATGAACAGAAGAGGTCCTGCGACTTGGACAATGATGATGAGAATCTACCATTCTCAAGGGAACTAAGGAATGCCCAGGTCTCGAGCCACTATGTTATACCAAAAATACCAAAGTGTGACAGAAGAGGCGACCCAGAGAAGCACCTGAATGCTTATAAAACTCACATGAGCCTAAGGGGTGCCACCCCAGCCGTGAAGTGCACAGCCTTCCATTTAACGCTTAGTGGAGCGGCTAAAATTTGGTATAGCAGATTACCACTTGGGAGCATTAGAAGCTAGCTCGAGTTCAAGACAACATTCTTGAAGAGGTTCGCGATGAGCAAAGAAGGAGAGACACCCATCCAACATCTCCAAGACATGAGACAAGCACATGGGGAGTCCCTAAAGAGTTTCTTATCACGCTTCACCAATGAGATGACGTACTGCGTACAAGTCACTGACTGAGAGGCACTATCCGCATTGAGGAGAGGTCTGAATATGAATACCCTATTCTGGAGGGATGTGCAGAATCAAGACCCCACCACATATGACGCCTTACTCGAGATGATGAGAAGGGAGATCATCAATGAAGAATTGATTGAGCATAGGAACAGGGCAAGTAGAGGCCTCACGCCTCCTCAAAGACAGCGTGGTAAAGGCCCAACCTCCCACCTGATGGGCTACCAACTGAACCAGGCCGAAAATGAGAACTCTGGCCAAGCACTTGCCACCACCACTTTGAATGCGATTCCTACCTTGGCATATGAAGATGTCAACCCGATAAATGACCCCCATCAGATGGAGGCCTAGCAGGGACCCCGTCGGGGGAGAGGCCGAGGTTCAGGACCTAGAAATAGGTCAAATCTGAACCCCCCAGGATACTGTGTGTACCACAGGTCCTACGGGCATGACACGACGGATTGTAGAGATTATGCACACCGCTCCTAGCAGGACCCACTAGAGACAGACATGATTTGCCCCAGGCAAACAGGCCCCCTCCCAGGCACGACAACCAACGTGAGCGTGAGGAGGCCGCTCCCCGTCAAAGGGATGTATCCCCACGACGAAGGGAGCATGATGCAGTGAGGCCTAGGGAAGTGCATAGGCACCAAAGAAATCGGCAAGCTCAAGATGAGGCCCCTATCCACGAGGTGAATACCATATTTGGAGGCCCGTATGTTGGCGGTGAGACACGAAATGCCAAAAGGACATACGCTCGAGAGGCTAAATACCCACCTTTGACAAGCTACATTATGGACAGTAGCTCTTGAAGAAATCAAGTTCCACCCATTGTCTTCACCCAGGAAGACACCGAAGGAGTTCATTACCCCCATTGCGATGCGCTCGTGGTGAGGGCTGTCATTGCCCAGAATGGGCTCAAACAAATGTTAGTTGACAACGACAGCTCCGTCAACATTCTATTCAGATCCGCCTTCGACAAGATGATATTGGATCATCAGTTGACACCCACCACCACTCTATTGTACGGATTTACCGGAGATAGCATCACTCCGAGGGGAAAGATAACACTTGCAATGGAGATAGGAGAATCCCCACAAACGACGATGAACTTCATGGAGTTCCTAATTGTTGACAGCCGGTCAGCTTACTATGGAGTGTTGGGCAGACCAGCCCTAAAGGAATTGGAAGCAGTCACCTCCATCCACCACCTATTCATGAAATTCTCGACAGAAAATGAGGTGGCAACGGTGAAAGGAGACCAAAGAGGCTCGAGAGAATGCTATCTAAGCTCCATCAAGAAGGTAGAGCCCCGGGACGTCCATGTAATCATAGCTGATGTGGTCGTGACTGATGTCCCAGGTGATGCTCTCACCAAACAAGAAGATGTTGATATGATCGATGCACCGCCTAATCTAGAGGCCCTGGTCATGGACGAGATAGACCCCTGCATAATGGAACATGAGCCCCAAGCATCCCCAGTAGAGGAACTTGAGAGCTTCTCAGTAGACCCCCGGGACCCATCAAACGTGCTGAAAGTAGGCAAATGCCTATCCAACATTCTGAAGGAAAAGATTAAGGATTTCCTAAGCAGGAACCTTGATGTCTTCGCTTGCAGGCATGAGGACATGGTAGGCATAGACCCCAAGGTCAGCTGCCACCACCTGAAAATCGATCCCAAGGTTGCCCCGCAAAGACAAAAAAGAAGAGCCCTCAATCCTGAGAGGTATGAGACCCTAAAGGAAGAAGTTCAGAAGCTCATCCAAAATGGCTTCATCAGGGAGGCAACCTACCCGAGTGGGTCTCCAACCCGATTTTAGTAAAGAAACACAACGGCAAGTGGATAATGTGCATCGACTTCACCAACCTCAATAGAGCTTGCCCGAAAGACAGCTTTCCACTCCCAAGGATCGACCAACTAGTGACTCCACGGCTAGGCATGAGTTGTTGAGCCTTATGGATGCATACTCCGGCTACAACCAAATTCCCATATACCTGACTGATGAAGAGCACACTTATTTCATCACGGACCGAGATCTCTATTGTTATAGAATGATGCCCTTCGGGTTGAAAAATACCGGAGCAACCTACCAAAGACTCGTAAACAAGATGTTTATGGACCTCATTGGCAAAACAATGGAGGTCTACGTGGACGACATGCTAGTAAATTGTTTGGAGGCTGAGGACCACATAACGCACCTCAACAGCACTTTCCAAATCCTAAGAAGGTATAGGATGAGACTCAACCCCCTCAAGTGCGCCTTTGGGGTAGCCTCTGGCAAATTCTTGGGGTACATGATCAACCAACGAGGAATTGAGGCCAACCCTGAGAAGATTGAGGCTTTATGCAGGATGAGGTCCCCTCAAAAGCCAAAGGAGTTGCAAAGTCTTACTCGGCAAGTGGCCGCACTTAGCCGCTTCGTCTCCAAAGCTACGGACAAATGCATCCCATTTTTCAAAGTGCTGAAGGTTGGGAAGAAATTCCAGTGGACCGAAGAATGTGAAGAAGCCTTCCAATGCCTAAAAAGGCACCTGGGGCAAGCCCCCCTCCTCTCCAAATCGAAGCCCGGTGATATCCTACAACTATACTTGGCCATCTCCAATGAGGCCATCAGCTCGATTCTGATACGAGAGGAAGGGTCCACCCAGCTCCTTGTATACTACACAAGTAAAGCGCTACTATCGCTAGAAACCCGTTATCCCGATATAGAAAAGCTCGCTTTGGCCTTGATCACGGCCTCTAGGAAATTAAGACCATACTTCCAAGCTCACACCATCCATATCCTGACAAACTTTCCCCTGAGGTAGGTACTCCAAAGGCCCGATGCCTCATGAAGGTTATTGAAATGGGCAGTGGAACTAAGTGAATTTGACCTTGTGTTCAAGGCTAGGGCAGCCATAAAAGGCCAAGCCCTAGCTGACTTTGTGGCTGAATTCGCCAACCTACCCGAGGTGGATGAAATCATGGAACCTGCTGAACCCCCCACGTGGAACCTCTTCGTCGATGGGTCAGCTGGGGATGTCGACTCAGGTGCCGGGGTTGTCCTCATCAGCCCCGAAGGTCACAAACTCACTTCGACGGTGAGGTTCGGATTCAAAGCTACCAATAATGCAGTAGAATATGAGGTACTTCTTGTGGGCCTCAGGCTAGCCACAGAAATGCAAGTAAAGACGCTACTCTTCAGTAGTGACTCCCAACTGGTTGTTAGCCAAGTCAACGGTAACTTCTCAGCCAAAGACAAAACGATGGCCTCCTATCTAAAAATGGTGATGAACCTCATCCCATCCTTCGAAAAGTTTGAGTTGATCCAGATCCCCCGCATCAAAAATGTACATACGGATACACTCTCAAAGCTGGCTAGTAGCAAGGACTCAGAGCTACTCACGGTAGTGCCTATTGAGCACCTCCCCTGCCTTCGATAGAGGCCTCTACTGTAATCTGGATCGCTGAAACTCCCACTTGGATGCAGCCAATCATAGTATACCTCAAAGACCAAGTACTGCCAACCAACAAGAATGAGGCTTACAAGCTAAGAAGGAGGTCAGCCCACTTCCTATTTATTGATGACATTCTCTATAATGGGAGCTTCTCCTCTCCACTCTGACGGCGCGTCGGAGGAGAAGAGGGTACCTACATATTAAAAGAAGTCCACGAGGGCGTGTGCGGCAACCACTCCGGAGGTCTATCTCTGGCACAAAAAATATTGAGGCAGGGGTAATACTGGCCTACCCTAAAGCGGGACGCCCTTGAGTTTGTACGAAAATGCGATAAATGCCAGCGCACCCTAAAGCGGGACGCCCTCGAGTTTGTATGAAAATGCGATAAATGCCAGCGCTTCTCTCCTGTGCAGAGACAACCATCGCAGGATTTGACCGTCGTCTCCAGCCCCTGGCCTTTCTCAAAATGGGGTATGGACCTCATAGGTCCCCTACCTAAAGGTAGAGGAGGGGCAAGCTTTGCAATTGTGGCCATTGATTACTTCACAAAGTGGGTCGAAGTTGAACCACTAGCAAAAATCACTGAAGCCAACACCTCCAAGTTCTTATGGAAAAATATTATTTGCTGGTTCAGAATTCCCTACTCAATTGTCTCAGACAATGGCAGATAGTTTGACAACAAGAAGGTTAGAGAATTATGCGAAGAGCTCAGCATAAAGAAGCACTTCTCCACACCTCACCACCCACAAGCAAATGGCCAAGTTGAAGTCGTGAACAAGACAATCAAGCACGTTTTGAAAAGGAAGCTTGATGTATCAAAAGGGGCCTGGGTTGATGAGCTGCCCTAAGTCCTTTGGGTGATCCGAACCACCACCAGGACCTCAACAGGGGAAACGAACTTCCTCATGGCATATAGAACTGAGGCGATGAGCCCCGTGGAGGTCGAACTTCCATCCCCAAGACGTTTGCACTTCAGCGAGATAACCAACGATGAGCTTCGGAGGTTCGACCTCGACTTCATCGAAGAAAAAAGAGATGACTCCCAATTGAAGCTCGGCACATATCAGAGAAAGATGACAAGGTACTTCAACTCGAAAGTTAAGAAGAGGTCATTCCGAATCAACGACCTTGTACTCAGGAGGGTCTTCCTGTTCTCAAAAGAACCTGGTTCCGATTCCCTAGGCCCGAACTGGGAAGGTCCATACAAAATCAGAGAAGAGGTTTGACCTGGGACTTACTGGATTGAAGACATGAACGGCAAGGCACAACCCCGTCCATGGAACTTTGAACACCTTAGAATCTATTACCAATAAATGTACTATCTTGCTGGATGACCTTTCCCAGCCTTTATAACATTTCTATAGTTTAATAAAATTCAGTTATTAATTAACGTGTTATTCTACCTTGTCACCTCGGTGGAGAGGCTCGCATCCCATATCTGGGCCACCTCGCTTGAACTCCGAGGCGCTAGCACATGCCTCCCTTTGGCCAGGCTGAACGCCAAGGGGAGAAGCCTCAGCATGGCTGCACCATCCACCATGTCTGGGATGCGTCGTCACCTCGGAAGAGAGGCTCGCGTCCCACCTCTGGACTACCTCGTTTGAACTCCGAGGCGCTAGCACATGCCTCCCTATTGGCCAGGCTAAACGCCAATGGGAGAAGCCTCAGCATGGCTACACCATCCACCATGTCTGGGATGCGTCGTCACTTCGGAGGAGAGGCTCGCTTCCCACCTCTAGGCCACCTCCCTTGAACTCTGAGGTGCTAGTACATGCCTTCCTATTGGCCAGGCTGTACGTCAATGGGAGAAGCCACCTAACGTGCAGTCCGAGACTCGCGTAAGTCCAAGGCTCATACAATTATTATGCTTAGGTAAAGTTCATTTGCTTAAATCTGAGGTTCATACAGTTGTTCATTTGCTTAAGTCCAAGGCTCATACAGTCGTTCAATCCAGTTGTTTAAAGTGGTTGAAGTTAAGGTACCAAGTTAAAGTTATTTAGTTAGTGCTTCTGTCAACTTTTAAGTTCATTTGCTTAATGAGGCGCGTACACTTGGATAAAGAAACAACAATGAAACAATAATGAATGAAAAAGGCATTATATTGATCTTCAATAAGGATTACAAAAGTTGGCCTCAGGCCATTACATTCGAAAGACTGAAAAAACTAATCTAAGCTTCGGTAGATGGGGGAGGTGCCTCAGTACTTGTGGCTTCGGCAGCTTGAACATCGGCATTTATCTCCTCTACCTCGACTGCTTCATCACCTTGCACCTCCTCAGTAGGGGTCTGAGGTACCTCATCCACAAATTCAGACCTGAGTTGAGTCAGATCCAAATTGGGATACAGTTCCCCTGCCCGCTCCATCACCTCAGCATAGGCAAAGCTTCTCCAATAAGCACTGAAGCTCTTATACTCCTCTGTATTATGGAAGTTAGCAACGTACTCCTGCATCGCCTAATCCCTCGCCTGTTGAGCCTCCTCTCTTGCATGAAAGGCATCATCCACATACCACTTGATTTGGGTTTCCAAGAATTGATAAGCCTCTTGGGCACCCACCAAGGAGAGATTTGCCTTCTCCAGGGCCTCGGCGGTCACTTTCTAGTGCTCATTAGAGACCTCCACCTTCTTTGTCAGGGAGGCCGCCTTGCACTGTGACTCATGGACTTCCTTCTTCAAGGCCTCAATCTGGGCCAAGGCAGACTCCAGCTTGGCCAATTCTTTAAGTTTTTGGGCCTGGCTTCTTCCGTCTCGGCCCTAGCTGCCTTCAACTCCTCTGTGAGGGAGGCCGTCTTCTCCTCTGAAGACTGGGTCCTTGTCTGAAAATCACTCAGGGCCTCCCTGCATTCAAGAGCGAGGCCAAAGGTTCTGACGCTTTTGGCTCACCAAAGCCCTCGTCAAGTCGGTGGCATCGTAGGAGGAGGCATGCAGCTGCCACCTGTCCGTCCAGAACCGGTAAAAGCTTTCTGTGGTGCTCCGGACCTCCTGGGGAAGAGCCTCCACCAAGGTTAGGGCCAAGGTCTCCTCCCTTCCAGCTAAGAAGCTTGGAGACTTTCCCTTCTCTCGAACAGGCTTCTGTTTTGCTGCCTCCTCCTCAGCAGCCTCAGCAGCTCTCCTCGCAGCCTCCTCTCTGGCCTCCTCAGCCTCAGCCTCTCTGACCATCTCTATTTTGATGGCTTTGGAGACGGATGCGAGTAGCTTCGGCTCGCCTGTTGATTTGGCCTCGTGGAACACTAATGTCCCAAATTTCCCTGACGAGCTGGTGACGTGCACTAGCTTCCTCCTCTTTGCCTCCTCTAGGACTTTCTCTTTCCCTCGAGGCTTTTTCGGCTTCTCTTGCCTCTGGGGAGCCCCCTCTTCGGAAGCCTTTGGAATACTGTCCTTGGAAAGGCGTTCCACCCTACCTCGGACCTCCTTGGCCCCGGCTTTAGGGGCCTCGCCTTGACAGTGGATGTGGCCTTCAGAATAGTGGCCATGTTCGGAGCTGGGTACTCCCTCCTCTTGAATTTATCTGCATAGCACGTCAGGTCAGCAGATCAGTATCCAAACAAAAGAACAAAAAAATTTACAACTGTGGGAGCTTCGCACCTCTGGAAGCCATTAGTCCAAAATCCAAGTAGTAGCGACTCCTGTCGATCAGGTGGTCAAAGTGGCAGAGCTTCAGAGGCCTTTTGCAGATGTCCTCTATCACCTCGAACTCTTCCCGGCTGAGCTCGAACCTCGTACTACTATCTGCAATGGAAGCCCCAACAGTTAGAAAATTTCAAGTGTTCAATTCAGAAGTATAAGAAGGGACTGGGAGACTCACGAGCTTCGTAGTATTGGGTCGACACTGTGCAAGAAAGGGCCTTGTCCCCTTCCACTGCCTGCCACTTTCCTCGTACCCAGAACCAGGACTCCTTCCACCCCTTGATGGAGGAAGGCAGTCCCACCACAAAGGGTGCGTGAGCTCCCCAAGGTGTAAGGTAATACCACCCCCTGGACTCCTTCCCTATAACCCGGGGCTGGAAAAGGGTCATGAATACATAGAGAGGCATGTCCTCCCCAAGTAACACCTCCTTCCATAGGAAGTACGAACCGACTAACTGGCTCCACCCATTTTGCAGAACTTGGGTCAATGACAACATGAAATTTCTCAGCACCACCCTAAAGAAGGGGTGCAGAGGAAGACGCATACCTGTCTTAAACGAGTATTCACTAACTGCCACACAACCAGGCCTCGGATAGCAGGCCCGCTCGTTCGGCTCGAGAACTAACATTTCTATGGCATGAGGTACATTGTATCTCTCCCTGATCTCCCCCAACCTCTTCCACGTCATACTTGAAGGTACCCTAGATGCTCCCCACTCTTCAGCATAATCTACTGGCTCCTCGGTCATGGCGTACCTATCAACCTCGGAATCCCCCCTGTGACTGACCCCATAATCTAACGAAGCTACTGTCACCAGCTCCCCACCCGAGGTGGAATCCATTTCACAGTAAAGGGCACTTCTAAGAATAATACCTAAGGGAGGAACTACGCGAACGGAGATAGGCCGGAGAATGAAAGAACAAATAGTCTTGACGCTGAGAAGTTCAAGATTTCAGAGAGAATCAAATTGCAAATGTTCAAAAGTCCTGAAAAATGGGATTTTCTCACCTTTTATAGAGGTCCAGGACGAACCCCAGCTGTCAGATCGAAGCTCAGTCAATCTGAACCCTCCCATGCACCTTTTTCAAACCTACGCCTCAGATTCAAGAGTGCCTCCCACGCACCCCATCCAACACGTCTGCTTCTAGAACCTCCAGCTGTCCTCATAATTATGTTTTTTAATTCGACAGCAGCAGGCGCCTTGGAAGTCGTATGGTTCAGCCACTTTTCCTCAAAAATAAGCACAAAACATCAAATCATTGACGCAGCTATTGACGGACAATCATTCCCATCGAGCCTTGACTTCCTCTTCAACATTCAGCCGACAAGCCTCGCAGGTTCGATTTTCCCAACAACCTCGGCTTCAACTTCAACATTCAGCCAACAAGCCTCGCAAGTTCGGTTTTCCCAACCACCTCGGCTTCCTCTTCAACATTCAGCCAACAAGCCTTGCAAGTTCAGTTTCCCAACCACCTCGGCCTCATCTTCAACACAGCCTCGGTCTCTTCATCATTCACCTACAGCAGCACATCTCTAACTCCAACCATGATATAAATATCTATACTTGGACTTGGGGGACTATTATTTGGGGTTCAAAAATTCTTTCAATTTTTACTTCATTAAAGTCCACGCATTTCATAAATGACCACACTTGGACTTGGGGGACTATTGTTGCTTGTTGTCATACTTGGCCAACCTACCTGGGCTAATGGCCCACTCAGGCTAAACCACGTGGCACTCCAACCGAGGTGGCATAGATTGTCGAGGTGGACAATGGCCGAAGCCCTTCAAGCCGAAGTCCACTAGCCGAGGTGCCTTTTTACCGAGGCCTGTTAATGTACCCGAGGTCCACATGCCGAGGCCTATGACCCGAAGCCATGATGCTGAAGCTGGTTGAAGATAGTTGAAGCCCTCAAGTGGAAGTATTGTATGAAATGGCCGAAGCCCCGAAGTTGATGCAGGAGCCTCCGAACCACAAGGGAGCATCCTCCATAGCCACTTCTTCTAAGAGATCATCTGCACAAAGATCTTATTCGAATAATTGATGGAATGTTTGTCATAAACATAAAGGTCAAGTCTTGTCGCTAGTATGGAGCTCTGCACAAGCAATAAATGCGCAGCAAGCTAGCAAGTCAAGCCCCATGCCTAGGATAAGATGTTTGAATCAAAGAGATGAGGCCATATGCCACCTCATCCAAGGGCTCCCATTTCACATGTATCACTATAAATACTTCCCTTGTGTAATATCAAAAGGCTAATGCAAGAATCAATACAAAGAACTACACTTTACTCAACTCTCTCTCATTTACTTGCAATACACAAATCGAGTTTATACACATTTACATATACATTTACGAACATCGGTTGGTAATTATTGTACAATCGGATCACAAACAACCTGTCGGATTTCGAACGTCACAGTCCCGCGTCGTTGGGCTACTCCCACACCCTTTGACCCGCTCGTTTTAGACCGTCCACGCGTTTTAGCGTGTTGGACATTCGCCCACGTGTGCGCGGGTGGGACCGGCATCTGTTGGCAACACTTTTTTGGGGTCAACAACCCCAACCATAACAACTCCAAAACTCCCAAGTTTCTGAATTTCCAATCTTCTAAATACCTTGCATTTTTTTCTCTATGTAGAAAAATAAAAATACAAATAGAGCAAGATATAATTTTTGAGGTATTTTAAAAAATGTCTAATTTCATGATGTCAATTGAAAATTGTCCACTTTTTAAATTTAGCACTAAATTATCTATTATGCCCTTTATGAAAAAAGAAGTAATTTATTTATTTTTTCAATTTGTTGCGGATTTCGAGAAGTAGCTTTCATGAGAAGCTACATTAAAATGATGTTCTCACCATTTCAAATGTTATTCTCGATATTTGAATCTTATTTATATTTTAAAAGTACTCATGTCAAATCCCAATATTAAATGTTCTCGACATTTCAAACGTTTTTATTAACATTTTAAATCTCTAGAATGACATTTCATTTCGAACATGACAATTCTCTACACTTAAAATTTAATTCTCGACGTTTCTATGTCAATGAGAAAAATACCATTAATTGTGATTTGACATGTGCACTTTTGAAATAAATAAGGCAGGTTATGTGTCAAAAATTTATTGGCCAATAAAATTTTGCAAACATGTCAATTTCTTGTCTTTATATGGAATCATAAATTGTTCACAGGGGTATTTAGGGCCAAAATATTTCAAAATGGACATTTTTACAAGGAGTTATGAGAGTGGACATTTTTCAAAATGGATATTTCACAGGGGTATTTCTCATAATTTTTTTCTCTTGTTCGATAGAATTTTTAGAGACAGAAGAAGGAAGGAAGGAAGAAGAGCGCAAAGACAAATATACACATCGCCCGACATCTATCCTTAGTTGAAAAAGAGGCATATGCAATTAAGAAGAATAATAGGTCTGGCTTCTCGCTCTTCATTGCCTAAAGGAGTAGACTCGGAGGCGATGCACTAGGGCCGACGTGTTATTGGCCCTAAATAACACGTTAATGTATGCTTAAACAAACATATTGCAATCAATGACAACAATAACTTGCTGCTGACACTACAGCTAAAAAAATGTGAAAATTTACACTAAAGGAAGTAACTGATAGCATGAAAATTATGTAACTATTATGCCCTAGGTCCAATCAATTTTGGACATAAATACTTTTGATATATAATTAATGCAATTTAATGGCAGATCTGTTATTTAATTAATAGACAATTAAATAAATAATAGAGTCCGTAGATTCAAATCTTCGCAATTTATTAATCACAAGGAGTTGTGATTGTGGATACAAATTAATCTGATTGAATCTTAAATCGTCCGTGGTCGTAAGTAATAACAAGATACGGATATCGCTATTACGGATAGACCATCACGTGTGGCATTTCTTACTTATGAAGTAAGTAGCTGATCTCACAAGTTAAAATGTGGTGACACTTAAATGAACATGTGGATGTTTTGTTATAGAACAAAACATTGGAGACCCACCGAGAGATTCCATATGGATAATTATCTGAGTTTCAGTAGTTAATCTCTAACGTTCGATAGTGGGATTGGTCCTTTTGGCTTGAGGTTGCCATAGTACCTTATATGAGGACGGTTATGCTTTGACGGTGTTGGATGTTGCTCTGCCAAGGGCTGCTAATACGGCATCGTTCGGGTATGTCAATAATCATATGAAAGTTGTGAATGACCAATACATGATTCGTCACTCTTAGATAGTAAGATATTATGATCTGCGTTTCATTCAATTAAGTCGATAACGAAATCATTGGCCAAGGTGTACTGCTCCTTTTCGACTTATATTGACTTAATAGTGGAGTGAAAGATATGATCGATATGGAGATTGACACACTTCCATATCTCGTAATTGATCGGATCATATTGACAAAGGGATTATAGTTTCACGGTAAATGAACGAGTTTGGTTTTGTCATACCACGTGACATTTTCCGTCACATGAATTGCCCTGACACATTGCTAGATGTCAATCTGGAATGGCGAGTGTGAATTGATGATAAATTAAAAGGGTGTTTTAATTTATCAATTTTGATTAGATCAAAATAATATTTCACATCGTTAGATATCGAGATCGAAAACCTGATGGGTCGCACACAAAAGAGAATTGGAAGATTGCAATTTCTCAATTAACTAATTTAACAATCTTTGGATAAATTAATTAATTGGCTTGGTTATTTATAGACCTGAATTAATTAATTGGATTAATTAATTCACGGATCGGATTTAATTAAATGGATTAATTAAATATTGGACCGGACCAGGCCCATTTGGGCTTATATAAATACATGACTAGGGTTTTTAATCCATGTGATTTTTCTCATAATTATTCTCGCTAGCACAAGAGGAGAAAATCCTGGTAGCTGCAATCTTGTTCTCTGTGTGGATCACCGTTGGAGGCTGGAGAATCGGACAGCTGTAGGTGGCGAATCAAGGTTGCTGGAACGAAAAAATAGAAAAGAAGTTTGCAGATCTGAAAAAGGTACAATCTTATCACAATTTCTATCTAAACACAAAGGCGATTCTTGGTGGGAATCGAAATCTGTTTTAGTTTTTCGCTGTGCATGTTAAGTAGATTTGCAACTGTGGTATCAAAACCAGGTTTGTGTTTGTTAGAGATTGTTTTGAATTTTTGGACATAATCAAAAGTTGATTTTGTTCGTTTCATTGTCTCTAGCAATTATAAAAGTTAATTTTCATATTCAAAAATTTTATTTTGAAAAGAAAATAATTTTTTTTGGGAATCTGAAAAAAAAGAGGATGAACGCCGTTGGCGCGGGCCGCTGCAAGAGCGGTGAGCACGCCGCTGTTGCAAAGGCCGGAAGCCGCCACTTTGACAACGGCGACTTCCAACAACAGTGATTAAAGGGGCGGCTTGAAGAAGGAGAAGGGCAAATTTCCTTTAGGGTTTTCAGCTAATTTGGGGTGAATGGAGGCAGAGGTATGTCTTGCAATTTCTGAAATTGTAAGCCCCCATCGGCAATTAATGAGTTAGGGTCATATTTCAAATTTTAAAAGGGGGACCTCTCTGCAATTTATGAAATGTAAAGGGGCTACCTGCAATTAAACGAGATGTGTAACCTTGCAATTTTAATTGGAGGACCTGTCATGCTATTAAGTTAATTGAAGGACCACCTTTTAATTTTAAACTTGGGTCAATTTGCAAATTTCAAAATGGATTTTGAATTTGAATTTTAAATGGATTTTTAAAATGTATTTTAATGGGTTTGATCCATAAATTTAATTTTGACCCAAAGTAAAAATTTTATTTAAAATTGACGACTTTTATATTTTCGTTAAAATATGATTTTAACTTAAATATTAAATTTGACTCTAAATTGAATTTTATTTTATTTAGGAATGTTATCCTAGATTAAAATATTAATTCAATTTAAATTAGAAACTTAATTAAAATTTGATTTTAATTAATTATTCACCCGAATACATTCTTGCAATTAGAATTGGATTCTAATTTCACATTTAATTAAAATTTGATTTTAATTAAATTGTCTTTCCCTAAAAATTTTCTTGGAATTAGAGTTAGACTCTAATTTGATATTTAATTAAAATATGATTTTAATCAAATAAGTTCTCCCTAAATCTTGGAATTAGAGTTAGACCCTAATTTTGTTATTTAATTAAAATTTGATTTTAACTAAATTCAACCGCCTTAAGTTTTGAAATTAGAGTTGGACTCTAATTTGATATTTAATTGAAATTTGATGTTAATTAAATAATCCCGCCTTATAATTGTGGAATTTGAGTTGGACTCCTATTCAATATTTAATCAAAATTTGATTTTAATTAAATATGCCCGCTAATTAAATTAATTGATTAATATGATTGATTAATTATTTAATTGTTCCGATCCATTTGTCTAAAAGAGTTTAGACGACCTAATTGCCAAAAACTTGAAACGTGTTAGCATATAATATTAGATATTATATACACATACATTTATACGATGAATGTATTATTAGTGGACGATTATGGACTCGACCATATGGATGTGTTGAATGGTTGATTTTTATTCTTGTCGTTTTGTGAGCCTGCGAGCCCGTTATTATTGTTATTATTGTGGCCCTATGAGCTCTTGATCATTTTTGACCTGCGAGTCCGTTATTATTATTGTTGCTATGGGCCTACGAATCCAATTTCATTTAGGCCTACGTGCCAACTAGTATAGGATACAGGTTGCAACTGAACTATTTGAAGAAACAAGGAGAGGAGGAGACCATGGAAATGGTGCATTGATACTGATTAATGTAATACCCCTTAGGAATTAACCAACTAGTCTTCCTTATGGCTCGGGAAGACTAGATAGTAAAGTTCATAATCATCCACACTATTATATTGTTACAATGAGACCCTTGAATGCAAAATCCCTCCATAAAATATTAAGTCACATTTATAATCTCCTTCCATCATTATAGTGAAAAATCAGAGTCTCAAATCGTCTCATCTTGTTTAGTACACTCAAAGCTGGTCTATTAGGGATGTGTTTGACACTATGAAATATTTAATATTTCTGAATAATGGGTTTGACTTAACTAAAATTTATCTTTTGTTGAGTACACTTAAGGAGATAAATTGTAGAGGCATATTGAGCCAACACATAAGATGTGTAAGAACAAAGAGTTGTCAGCTTAATGATCTGGGAATTGTATGGAGATACAATTGATAATAGTATCTACCCAAATATTATATTAAGGCTTGTTGAGTACACTCAAGGTCTTAGTATAACAGATGGGATCCCAACCCACTTGGAGTCGAGTATGAACTCCATAAATTTATGTGAGAGGGTCATAAATTTTAGTTAAACAGTGGGAGCATAATTAATTTAATAAAAGTCCATCTTAAATTAATTTATGCATTTTATATAGTATTTTTTTTCTTTTCGTCATTCATATTTATTAAATCGTGAGTAACCATGTGTATTTGAGAGGCATATTGGATGCCAACAACCAAATTAAATCTTTTGATTGACACTGCAATTTGAGAATTGTTCTCAAGCATGAAAAAGTTGGTTGTCCTTAAGTAGCCATTTTCCAGAGACACCTGGTGATGACTTGATTAAGGAAGAGGTGGCTGTTATAATAAACACAGTGATGACAATAGTATTGCAACTATGTCACCTGAGTTACAAAAGCAACTTGAAAGTATAGATGTTAACACATAATTCTTCATTACAAAGAGTTGTATGATAATAATCATCTATGAAAGGATATGAGACTTTCAAACAACTATACCGATGCAAAGTGATAAAAGAATCTTCAGTCAATCCTTATGTACTGAAGATGATAGACTTGAGAAGTGACTCAACTGAGTTCAATCATTAATTATGAACTAAGTATTAACTTAGCTCTACAATCTCTGTCATAGAGTTATTCATACTAATTATGAATTATGATATGAATAAACTCGAATGCATACTCATTAAGTTGCTTAATATGCTTAGGATTGTTAAGTCCTTTTTTCAAAGTTAGTAGTGGGAAAACCATTGATTCTAAGGGTATTAAGACGAAGTCTAAAGGGACTTTGGGAAAGCACCCAATATGATTAAGACAGTCTAAGCGAAGGACAATACCAAATCTAATGACCCTTGGTTTCATTATAGAATGAAATGTCATTGGAAGGAATATTGCGTGGCTTATGTCTACTTCACGAGTTTCTTAGGTATTTGATACCAGATGTAAATCTCATATTTATACAAATATGGAGAAACTAAATAGAAGTAGATCACTGCCAAAGGGAGAAGTTAACCTACACGTTGGAGATGAACAAAGGTTGCTGCATTGCCTGTATGAATATACTTCTTGCCATTGCCTTTTGGTTTAGCATTGGAATTAGAGAAATGTCGCTTTATACCCACCATAGCTGGAACATTAAAATGAATTTCATGTTCGAACATGAACTATTTTAATTTTAAGGACAATTGTTGTTCTTGTTTATTTTGATAAAGATCCTAATGGCTATGGTAAATTACAAAACGACGTTTATATTCTTTAATACTAAGGATTCTATAATGAGTATAGAAATTATAAGGCATAAATACGAAAATCTAATTATTACCTAAATCTGGCATGGCGGACTTTGTCATATAGATGAAAAGCAATTCCAAAGTTACGTAGAGATGTATACTTGGGATTAATTAATTTTGACAAGTACAAATTATGCATGTCTGGCACAATGACCAAATCTTCTTTTACTTGAAAAAAAGAAATGTTAGCATAATTACTGGTCTAATGCATAGTGATGCATATGGACTCATGTCAATTAATGTCAGGTAATGTTTCTCTTATTTCATCAATGATCATGTATACTTGATGAAAACTCAAACATGAAACTCTTGAAAAGTTCAAGGGATTCAAACTAGAAGTAGAGAAACAAATAGGTAAAGATACCCTCACATTAAGATTCGATCAAGTGAGAGTATCTTAAAGATAAAATCTAGATTATCTAAGAGAGAATGAGATTCTCTTGCAGTGGACTCCACGTACACTGCAGCATAATGGTGTATCTAAAAGGAGGAATCGTTAACTATTAGATATGATGCGATTAATAACAAGCCATGAAAATCTCTCAAAATTGTTTTGGGGTCATGCATTGATTGTAGTGTGCAACAAACTAAATCATGTCCCATCTAAATTGGTTAACAGAAATCCATACGAGTTATGGAAAGACAATAGTCTCAATTTATCTTATATAAAAGCTTGGGGTCATGATGCTTATTTGAAATGCCTTGAATCGGATAAGTTTGACATTAAATCTGATAAATACGTATTTGTGGGGATATTCAAAGCAAACATTTGAATATAAATTCTATTATCATGAAGAAAGTCTCTGTCTCACAACATATCGTCTTCTTAGAGAAAATGTTTACTATAGGGGAGGACAGTGGGAGCAAAATAGAACTTGAAAGAGTTCTAGAATCCATAGATATAGTTAACCAAGTAGATAAATCTGAGTTTGATCCCATATATGATATGGGACATACTCTTGATCAGGAAGTAAAGACTCTTGAGGACATGTCAACTCTATGTGAATCTAGTAGGATCATTCGACCTTTAAGAAGGTGCGAATCCATGATTACTAATCAGGTATTACTGATCAAGGATAATGAACCTGCTAGTTGCACCAAAATAAAGTCAAGTGTTGACTTAGCAAGAGGTCATGAAACTCGAGATGAACTCGACGTATGTGAACAAGGTTTGGACCTTGGTCAAGCCTCCTGATGGAATGAAACCCATAAGTTTTTGTAAATAGTTTACAACAAAAATGTCGATATGGATGGGAATATCCATATACACAAAGTAAGGCTAGAAGCAAAGGTTAAGTCTTGACCTTGGTGAAACCTTTCTCCTGTAGCCTTACTGAAGTCCATTCAGATTTTGCTTGCAACAGTTGCATACCGTGACTATAGGTTAAGAGAAGTCTCTTGAAGCTGAAATCTTAGATTTGATGAAAAAGTCAAAGTATTTGATTTTATCAAATTTGAAGACGAATTGTGTGTTTACAAGAAGATAGTGAGAGTATTCTCATATTCCTAATATTATAGAAAACGACATCCCTATGTTTCAATCGTTGAAATAATGGTTGTTAAAGGATTTATTCATGAATGATATGGGAGAAGTAACTTGATCTATATAGGTAGATCTAGAAGATTGTTTAACTCATCC
The DNA here is from genome assembly GCF_002742605.1 of Olea europaea var. sylvestris. Classification (NCBI taxonomy): domain Eukaryota; kingdom Viridiplantae; phylum Streptophyta; class Magnoliopsida; order Lamiales; family Oleaceae; genus Olea; species Olea europaea. The sequence goes on from NW_019235333.1 coordinate 57,789, forward strand.
CAATTTACATGGAAGAAATCTTGAGATGATTTCATATGGAAAACTGGTTTACTCTTAGGCGGTATGTTGGAAAGGTTCCAAACGTAAAGTAACCGTTGATTCAATAGTAGAAACCTAATACATGATTACTTCAGAAGTAGCAAAGAGTTGCAATCTGGATCATGATGTTCGTAAATGAACTTGAAGTAGTTCTTGATATTATTGATCACATGCCATTATATTGTGATAACAATAGAGCCATTGCGAAAGCGAAGGAACTAAGGTTTTATCAATGATCCAGACATGTATTAAGGCGGTATAATCTCATCAGTGAGATAATACATAGAAACGACGTAAAGAGAAGAACAAATGCCCACATTTAAAAATATTGCAGATCCGCTGACAAAGAGTTGTCATAGCATAAACATGATCGTCATGTAGACTTATGATATTGGACACATAAGTGATTGGATCTAGTGCAAGTGGGAGTTTGAAAGTATTATGCCCTAGGTCCAATCAACTTTGGACATAAATATTTTTGATATATAATTAATGCAATTTAATGACAGATCTATTATTTAATTAATAGACAATTAAATAAATAATAGAGTCCGTAGATTCAAATTTTCGTATTTTTTTAATCACAAGGAGTTGCAATTATGAGATACAAATTACATCTGATTGAATCTTAAATCGTCCGTGGTCGTAAGTAATAATGAGATACGAATATCGTTATTACGGATAGACCATCACGTGTGGCATTTCTTATTATGAAGTAAGTAGCTGATCTCACAAGTTAAAGTGTGGTGACATTTAAATGAACACGCGGATGTTTTGTTATAGAACAAAACATTGGAGACCCACCGAGAGATTCTATATGGATAACTATCTGAGTTTCAGTGGTTAATCTCTAACGTTCGATAGTGGGATTGGTCCCTTTGACTTGAGATCATCATAGTACCTTATATGAGGACGGTCATGCTTTGACGGTGTTGGATGTTGCTCTGCCAAGAACTACTAATACGGCATCGTTCGAGTATGTCAATAATCATATGAAGGTTGTGAATAACTAATAGAGGATTCGTCACTCTTAGATAGTAAGAGATTATGATCTGCGTTTTATTCAATTAAGTCGATAACGAAATCCTTGGCCAAGGTGTACTCATAAGTTGAAAAAGAGTTTTCGACTTATATTAACTTAATAGTGGAGTAAAAGATATGATGGATAATTGAGATTGACACACTTCCATATCTCGTAATTGATCGGATCATATTGACGAAAGGATTATAGTTTCATGGTAAACGAACGAGTTTGATTTTGTCATACCACATGACATTTTCCGTCACATGTATTGCCCCAACACATTGCTAGATCTCAATCTGGGACGGCGAGTGTCAATTAATTATAAATTAAAAGGCTGTTTTAATTTATCAATTTTGATTAGATTAAAATAATATTTCACGTTATTAGACATCGCGATCGGGAACCTAATGGGTTGAACACAAAAGAGAATTGGAAGATTGCAATTTGTTAATTAATTAATTTAACAATCGTTGGATAAATTAATTAATTGGTTTGGTTATTTATATGCCCTAATTAATTAATTGGATTAATTAATTCACGGATCGGATTTAATTAAATAGATTAATTAAATATTGGATCGGACTAGGCCAGGCCCGTTTGGGCTTATATAAATACATGGCTCGGGTTTTCAATCCATATGGTTTTTCTCATAATTGTTCTTGTTAGCACAAGAAGAGAAAACCCTGTAACTACAATCTTGTTCTCTGTGTGGATCATCGTTGGAGGCTGGACAATTGGACAGTTGTGGGTGGCGAATCAAGATTGCTGTAACGAAAAGAATAACAAAGAAGTTTGCAGATCTGAAAAAGGTATAATCTTATCACAATTTCTATCTAAACACAAAGGCGATTCTTGGTGGAAATCGAAATCTGTTTTAATTTTCCTCTGTGCATGCTAAGTAGATTCCCAACAAATTATATTTGCCTTCAGAGAAGAAGAGAAACGAAAAAAATCAGGAAATCTACACTAAAGGAAGAAATTGAAGGCATGGTAATTATACTTACCTTCAAAGAAGAAGAGAAACGAAAACGGCGTTGAATAGTGATGAAATCGGAGATCGTTGAAGGAATTTCTTTAAGTTTCTTTAAAAGTTGCTAAGCAAAGAAACGGTGTTGTAGTCACCGATTGGATTTGGAAGGGATTTTGTTTTGCCTCTTCTCCACCAATGGAGTGAGAAAGTTAGGGTGAGTATTGATAACTTTGGTTATCACGTCTATTTTATATGTAAGATATAAGTAAAGACCATTGGACCTGACTTTGAGAATTAGTGTAATGGATTTTAAGGGTAAAATAGGAAACAAACAAATGCTTCCCAAATGAATAGTGCATGCAAGATTCTCTCTTTTAAGGTACTAGTTTTCCACCGTACAATGCATGGGCTATGTCATTTTCAGCTAATATTATTGCGTTAAAATATCTATTCATTTCTCTCAATAAATCTACAAATTTGATTAATTGTTTAAAATAATAAATAGAAATATAATATTCATATATGACACACATTTTGCATCATCATATATTATTATTAATCGATAATATACATGAGTGTACTTGAGAGTTCAAGTTGAAGCCAAAAGAGTTCATATTTGTCCAAAATAATCAATACACATAAGATATACGAAAAAAGAAGTACCGTAAAAAAAATATATATATATATATATATATATTTAAATCATTTGATTTGTCTATGATATAGTTCTCGAAATGATCTTCGATAGAATATAGAAGATTTATGCATTCGACCAACGTACAATCTTCGATAAATTTTTAAAGTTAACTTGTTATCGAGATTCTTAATTTTTTAAATGATGTCTCTTTTGACATTAAAAAAAATTAAAAATTTATTAGGAAATTTTCTAAATGACGTCAAAAATTTTATTAGATTATTTTAAAAAATTAATTGATCAAGACAAAAAAGTAACAATAAGAAAAAAAATTCCTAAAAATGATCGAATTTCTTTTATATATAAAAATTTTTCAGATGTTAAAATAATCAAGATGAAAAATTAGTTGGCCTCAATTTTGTGTTGCTATAATTGAAATGTATGTTCTGGAGATAGGATAAATGCTCCCTTGATGCATGGATTAAAAACCCAAATTATTAGAGCTCATAATTTATATATCAAACATTATTTTAGTCGGAGTGGTTATTTTATATATAAAGGACGTATTTGATGGTAACTATATTCAATATAATTAAATCGTGTAATTAATCGAATCTTTTTTATTATTCAATATCCAATCGATTTAATGAAATGTTTTTTTATTTACATGTAATATTATTTTATGAAAAATTCTGCCATTAAAAATAAAAGAGAGAAAAATGGAAAAAAAAAATATAATGGAGCCAAACACAAGTTGAGCCACAATATAATATTTTGTCGCTTAAATGGGGTTGAGATTTTTATTTAATCACCCAATTTTGATATATTTGAATTTAATCCCCCAAAATTTATATACATCTAAAATATTCAATATCGTCAAATAAATTAATCAACATCTTTTTGACTAAGTATTAAATTTTTTCAACATTCAGTGTCAATTTTTTGTTTTTTTGTTTTTTTTTTCATTGCGTGATTGATATTTTTTTGTGTCAATTTTTTCCTTTTTTTTCACCGGGGGATTTATTTATTTATTTATAAAAATCTACCATAAATATTTTATATTCTCTCAAAATTCATTTTGAGAACTATATCATAAACACATCAAATGATCTAAATGAATATCGAAAATAGTTAAACGTACATCAAACGTGTGTTTAAAATGCATATAACTCGTCATTTTAAAAACATCAATTATTTTATTAATGTTTATTATTTTTCGCGAAAATTTTCTCAATATAATTTACATCATTTTCTTAAAAAATATAAGTGTATGACGTCAACTATTTTATTTTATTTTTTTGACGTAAAAATTCAAATCAGGCAAAACAAGGATTCAAACCCGTTAGGTAGCACACTATTTTTTCTTTTTCTTATTTTGTCTACATACAAAAAAGTCATTAGACCCTTAGTATGAGAGTTATTGTGCGAGGGAGTTGAGAGTAAAATGGGAAACACCTGAATAGTAACCGGTTGATTCATTCTTTTAGGGTGATTGAGAGATTTTTTTTTTTGTGTCAATTATCTTTCTTTTTCATTGGGTGATTTATTTAGTTTTTTTTTATATAAAAATATACCATAAATCTTCTATATTCTCTCGAATTTTATTTCGAGAACTATATTATAGACACGTCGAATGATCTAAATGAATATCGTAAATAATTAAACGTACATCAAACATTTACTTCAAAAAATGTATATAACTCGTCATTTTTTCTTTAAAAAATCAATTATTTTATTAATGTTTATTATTTTTTCGCGACAAATTTCTCAATATAATTTACATCATTTTCTAAAAAAAAAAAATTATATGTATGACGTCAACTCTCTCTCTCTTTTTTTTTTTTTTTTTTTTTGACGTAAAAATTCAAATTAGGTAAAGCAGGGAATCAAACCTTTTATGTAGCACACTATTTTTGACTTTTTGTTATTTTGTCTACATACAAAAGGCCATTAAACCTTTAGTGTGAAAGTTACCGTGCGATGAAGTTGAGGGTAAAATGGAAAACACCTAAATACGTCCTAAATGAACAGTAACAGGGTGATTCACTCTTTTAAGATAGTAGTGATAGTGAGTAGATGATAGTGATTTATGGGTGGTATATGATTGGATGAACAGGGAGCTACAGTAATGACTTGTTTAAGTGAACAATGGAAAGCAATAAGGAAATCGCATTAATTTCATTTATGTGGCTTAACAGTAGTAAATAATTAAAGCCTATTTTAAGTGGAAATGATGCTAAACGAGTTTAGCTACAGTAGGGAACCAGTTTAATGTGGATGCTTTGCCTCAAGATGAATAGTAGCCCCTATTTGATTACCATTCTTTGGCCACAAAAATTAAAAATATGATCATTATCCATCACATCAAGCTACCATATTTGACTTTCTATCTCTTATGTGGGTCCCATAATGACTATATTTTTCATTTTCATTCTTAGAAAAATGGGAATCAAATAGGGCATAATGTTGGCATTCTATCTATTAAGGTAAAGGGGGAAGTAGGAAAGTAGGATAGGATATAGTTAAATAAACTAAAATATTATTAGAGGCATTTTCAAGAATGTCCAATTTGAGGGGTGTGAGTTGAAAAGTGTCATATTTTGATAATCTTTGCAAAAATGTCCAATTTTTATATCGAATTGTCTACTTTACCCTCATGAAAAGATTAATCGATTTTATATCAGTTTGGTGTAATTTTTTAGAATCGCAAATAGTTTCTATGAGAAGCCACAATAATGTTGCTATTACCTAGGTAAGTCCACTTGCCTACATTTTTAATTAGATTTTAATCAATTATTCTTGAACAAATGAAGAAGAAGCAGAAATTCCTTTAACACATATAAAGAAGTATATGATTCCAACTCCAAAGAAATCATTTTATTTCATGTGAAGAAATTTACTATCGACGAAATTTGAAGCTGATTAGGCTTTCATCATTTCTCGATCGAAGGTATACTTCTTTGAACTCTATTTCTTTGAACTCTTTTTTGTTGATAAGTTGTATTTAGTAGTTGTTGTTATATATGTTCAAATCTCATTTTTTTGATAAGGTATTTTTTCCTTTCAATGGATGAAATTATCCAAACACTGAGTAGATATTTTTTGTGCCATTCATCTTAAAATAATTTAGTTAGATAATATACTTCTGTATTTAGAATATCATTTATGGTGGAATAAATTCTTACAAAATGGTGGTTGAAGTTGAGGAAGATGATAAATGTATAGAATCCCGTCATTTCATTCTCGACATTTTATAAATGTCAATAATGATAGTATAAATGTATTAACGACATTCACTGTCAAATGTTGACAATAACATTAAAAACTTGACTAAGTTGGGAAAATTTCGTGTATAGCGTTTCACATATTGCATGCAGGTAGCAATATTGCATGAAGAGGACATTGTGGAGAATCAAATATTCTTTAGCAAGCAACATTTACACACAAGGTTTCAACTTAAGGCTTTGAAAGAGAAGTTTCATTTCAAGGTTAAAAAGTCGAATCCTAGATCTCTTACTATGTGTTGTGTCGATACTACATGTCATTGCCTAGTGCGAGCTTCTAAGATAAAAACTTCAGAAATATTTAAGATTTGAGAGTACATACCTACGCACACATATTCTCTAGACGTTTGACAAAATGCACAAATTCACGCAACGAGTGCAATAATTGGGCATCACATAATGTGAAGGTTAGACAATGCAAACCAATTATACATTCTTGTGGGTATTATTGGGGATATGGAACATGAGTTTGGTATACGGATTACCTACAATAAAGCGTGGAGGGCTAAAGAGAAGGTACTTCGATTTCTCCGTGGTACACCCGAAGAAAGTTTTCAGAAATTTCCATCATACTGTCACATGTTAACCGAGAAAAATCCAGGAACTATTGCACACATTGAACTCAACTCGAATAATAGGTTCTTGTACTTCTTCTTAGCGTTCGGGCCGAGTGTACGTGGTTTTCGAGAGTAAACGAGGCCAGTAATTTGTGTTGATGGAAGTCATTTGAAGAGCCAATATAAGGGAATGCTACTAGTAGCTGTAGTGCAAGATGCTAACCTACAAATATATCCTCTTGCTTGGAGTGTTGTTGATGGGGAAACAAAGATATCGTGGTATTAGTTCTTTGCGAAGTTGAAAGATGTCGTTGATGATTCAAACCAACTAGTGTTTGTGTCGGACAGGAAGAAGAGTATTAAGCGGGCAATTGCGAGGTTGTTCCCGCTTTCTCACCATGGTGCCTGTATCTAGCATATCAAGAAAAATCTTATTGTTAGGTATAGCAGTAGCAATGTCATATTCTTATTCAAGCGAACAGTGCTAGCATACCGCCTATCGAAATTTGATCAGTTTATTAAAGATAAGAAACATTCGACCGTCAATGGCATCTAACTTGGAACGTGTCAGTATATCCACCTAGTCACGGGAAAATTTTGTTGGTAATCGGTACAACGTTATGATGAATAGCATTGCGGTGACTAAATTCAGTCCTAAGGTGACAACGAAGTTTCCCTATAACCTCGTTGGTCGAAAATATTACGTCACTGATGCAACGATGGTTCTACGAGAGAAAAAAAATGCATCCACGAAATGTAGTATGACTGTGACACCAAAAATTGATGATAAATTGAGAAAATCATTCGACGTCGGTGCAACTTTACCTTATGAAACTTAGACGAACTCGTTTTTGAGGTAGGTGTAGCTACCGAACTTTGTACTGTCGACCTTATAGGTAACACATGTTCATGTCGAGAGTTTCAAATGCAACAAATTTCATGTTCACATGCATCCTGAGCTGCTTGCGCAAAAGAAAAATCATTGTATGATTTGTGCTCCCCTTACTATACCACAGAATACTGCCAAGCTGCGTACAACGAAGTTCTTTACCTCATTGGCCGAGAGTCAGATTGGGTTGTTCCTCAATCTATTCATTCCGTCGAAGTTTTGCACCCGAATATACGTAGAGCACCAGGTCGACCTCCTACCCAACGTCAACGGTCAAGAACTGAAAGGTCGACTTTGACACGAAAATGCGGCCGATGTGGGGGTTCTGGACATAACAGGTAAACATGTCAGAATTCGACACCTTTAAGTAACACGTATACTTGAATGACATTGTGTATTTCGATCGTCAAATGCCTTGATAACATGGATTATCAATGTTTTGAATATATTTTTTTGTATTGCTTGCTTTCTATCTTAGTTGTTCATCTCTTGTTTCGAATGTTGTCGAATATATTTTTGACTTTTAATTCTTCATGTTTCTTTCTTTGTTCTCTCGTCATAGCATTTATTTACAATTGCTTATTCTAAAATTAAGTTCGTAATACATTCTGAATCCTTTATATGGATTCATTCCATTTTTTGTGATTTTTCTCTTATATTATCCTTGTCGTTCAAAAATTTTATAGCACACGAACAGAAAAATTCGTATGGGCATTTCACTAAGTACAAACAATACTTAATTTTAGAATGTCGTAATGGATACAAACAAGAAAGCCCAGGTTTGGGGTATAACTACAAACAAGGGAAATAGTGTTCACATATATTCGTATGAGCATTTCATTACGATATCATTTCGTTCATCATATAAGTGAACAATCATATATCTAATTCATCACTGAGATTTACTTAATCATTGTAAACACAATGTGGTAATGGATACAAAAGCAACCCATGAATGACTCGTTCTCTTAAGTCATTGGAGCAGAAAAAATGGTAATCACAACAAAAGGAAGTCATAACTCCAATTCATGTCGTAGACAACTATTATACAAAATAGTGATCACCCCAAAAAATATCCATCACCTATATCGATTTTATAGCAATAGTATATGTACGTAAACATTTCACTTACGATGATTGCATCTTCTACATATCCACTACCACGGACAAAGAGGACATATCACTGTCATACTCCTCGTCAGAGCTTATGATGATCACATCTTCATTTTCAGCTGGAACTGCTCCAATATTTTCATCCAACAACACATGATGTGCTTCCGGTTGGACCTCTGCTAGGACGATGAACTTGAATTGGCTCAATTTCGTCGATTAGATTCGGAAAAGGAATGGATTGAAGGCAAACCCTACGATGGCGGCTCGAAGGTTGGCAAACATATGAAACAAAGGCATTGCTTTCATCATCCGAGTCCGAGTCTATGATGATCAGGTTGTCCGCGGACGACTCTGGGGGTCAAAAGTGATAGTAACATCAATAAAATGAGTAGTTGTGTTGATGAAGACATAATCAATCGAAAAACTAACTAGTGCTAAGAATTTGTTTAAATTCCTGTATGTGCATATTCAAGTAAAGTCCAGCCTTTTATAGTGGAGAAACACTTGTCTGTTGAGTGCATGAGAAGATATCTCACCAACCAATATGGTTGAAGTCATTCATGGTGATTATTTTATGACTTTTTTTCACATCAATATGGTTGAGAATGTACTTGTGCTTGGCATACCAATTTTAATTGCTATGGTAATTATAAATCTGCTTGCTACAGTTTTTGCAGTTAATACTCCAATTGGTTGCCTTCACTCTTCATTAAAATTGGTTGGATCATATTTATCTTGACATTTGATGCTGTTCTCGACATTTGGAACATCGTTATCGACATTAAATAGCTGTTAATCTCGAAACTTGACATTACAAATGTCTAGAACGACACTTGGACCAAAAGAGGAGATTTCTTTACATTTCAACGATTTCTTGACGTTTGATATGTCGTTCTAGACATTACATATCTGTGAATCTCGACGTTTGATATTTCATTTGTCTAGAATGACAATTCAAGAACATATTACATACCACCATATAGACCGAAATATGTAAACCAAAATACATATTACGTACCACCACATAAACCAAAATATATGTTACGTACCACCAAATAAAGCAAAATACATATTGAAAACGATGCTATCATGAACCGGCTGATCATCAACAGTCATACAATCAAAGTACAGCTAGCCACTACAACTTTTTCATTATCAGGGATGAAGAAAGTATTCGTTATGACAAAGATCGATCGCAATCTTTCGTCTGTATAGTGACATCCTCTCTACTGAAACTGATTCTATTGGATGTCCTAAACTGAAGCATTCTATAAATTTGAGTACAAACATTATGCAATTTGGCCTGTACAAGAAATGATTTTTCATTAGTCGAAATTAGTATATAAGATAAATTAAATACGGTAATAAATAATAAGGTTGAAATGCTCACCCATTGTTCGCACATGGGAGATAAGATATAATCTCCAACTTCATTCGTTCATTTCTATGTTTATTTATATCTCGTTTGGTGGAAAGAGGTGACCACTTCTATAATCCTTGAACGACTGTGCATGTTGCTTCTACGTGTGCCTTGATTGCATCTGGTATGTGAACATTATTGCTGTAGTCGTATATGCGGAATTTCCATTCAGAAATATTGACTAGAAAAAGATAACATTCATTGCCTGGATATAAGCTTGAAATTAATAAATACTTGCATCCTATTCAGGGACGACCAGCTACAGGCAATCTACCGTTAACGTAGTCTTGTAGCTGAGTTCCATTCGGTTGACCTCTCTGGTTTCCCATTCGAAATTTCATTTGCCACCTCATTTGATGAGAACACTCCTCTTCAAATTGAAAGTCCAAAATTACATATTGTTAACCGACGAGAATACAACCTTCATTCATACGCTGCCTCAATAACTTCGGCTCCAGCTCAATATACTAATGAAATAAATACATGTACACATATTAGACATATTAACTATGAAATCAAATTGATTGTGATTGCTAACATTTACTCACAACAATATTCAAATCTTTCATCGGACCCATTAAAGTTCTCAGCATGTCTCTTCCATAGACATTGCCACGGCCATCGTCCAAAAATGCACTGTATAACATAATTTAAATTACTATCGAATAAATCAATAGAGAATTTTTTACATTGATAAAATAATATTTAGCATTCGGACTATTCAGAATGAGTTAAATTTATTACCCAAATGGATTTCTCGATATCCAATTTCTAATATTTTTGTACTTTTTCATGTTGTAATCTTCTAAGGGACGGCCCATGGATGAAGAAGACTGTGTGTATTTCATCTTCTTTTCCCTTTCTCTTCTCTACATGTCAACACTTTCTGTTGGTTGAGACGTTGATGTCTCATGCAGTTGATCAGTAGGATTTGGACTTGCATGGGGAGGAACATCCTGCTGCATGGAACCTATAATGGCTTTCATGTTGGATTCTCAATTAGATAATCTGTTTAGCATATTCTTATTCTTTTCGTCAATGTAAGATCTCACAGAACATAAACTTATATCAACATAAGACTGCATGTGCTCTTGTTGCTGTTGGAATAATTCTTCTTGCTTTTGGAGAATCGCCTGATAATGTGCTTCTTGTTGTTGCGATTCCTGGACAATATGAGTGTTAAACATATTTGATAGAAAATTATCCATGTATGAATGAATGCATACCACATTGCATGTAATCTTGCAACGATTTGTTATGTTGTTCAAACAGTTGCTTTTGGCTTTCAAGGATAGCATGGTTTAGGGCTCTTGATTCTTCGACAAATTCTGTCTTCAAATTGCCACATAGACTGGACACATATGATATCATATGCTGCCTGTACATATCCAGCATTTCTTCAATTTGATCTTCAGTTACATATCTGGAGGCACCAGAAGCAGAACTAGGCCCAACTCCAATTGAAGTTCTCGATGTACCACGATTGGTTGTTTCTTGCACACGGATGTTATCTGGTATTGGTTGTACTACATTATCTAATTCTCCATTGACAATGGCATCTAATATACTATGTTCTTTGCCAACTAGCAGTGAAAGACTTGTGTACCACGGTGTTTGTAATTCTTCTTCCGTAGGCTGCAGCATTGCAATGACTTCGATCTGTAATCATAACAAATTATCAGAATCCATTTGTTTAATTGAACTTGTTAATAATTAAATGTGAATGTCATTCAGTGTCTAAAAATTCTTTAACAATCGATTCCTTCAGTATAGTATTAGGCCTCCAATTATAGATTCGTGGAATCTGCACCGTTTTTTTTATCTACGGCGACCAAACTTTTGTCCAATCTGTGGAAACGCTTCATATATCCAATACTGCAACGTAATGAGAGGGAAATGTGATGTATATAATTTATTCTTTGTATAAAGAAATTATACATAATACGTCAGTAATTTTAAAAGGAACAGAATACCGAAAATGCGAGTTGATAGCCTTGTAGTACATACTTACATTCTATTTGTTGATTCTGTTGCATCCTTAGTATTCTTTTAAAATGTGACTCTTTCAATGAATTTAACAAAATGAAATATGCTATCTGACCCCATGGATACGTAAGGAACTCATCAAGATGTTCAAACATGCCTAGAGTTCTATAATCAATTTGCCTTGAAATCGGTTTCAACACACACTCAACCAACATAACTAATCACAACTTAAATTTATCTTCTTCATCTTCACACACGTGGAAAGCTTCAAAAAGCATTCTATTGCTAATTTTTTTTTGCGCCATTAAAGTATTGATTTCTAAGACGATCGTTATAATAATCAATTTCTATGGATGGTTCATGGCAAGATAGTCCAGTAATGACGCAAAATTCTTGCATGTCAAACCTAGCAAGATGATCATCTAACCATACCCAAAGTTCATTATTTTTACCACAATGTACAAGTCTCATTATAAATTCGTGTTACTAGTAAATTGTTCTTCTTCTCATTTGAAAACAACTCCATAAATAAATTCATAAAAATTACTACACATTATAGAACATTGTTGATTTGCATCTATGAATTCTACAAAATCTTTAATGTATTCACGATTTGGATACTGAATGATGGTAGCATAAAACCATTGTTCTGGAGATAATATATTCTAAAGACATCTGCATAAATTATACAAGAATTAATATTTTTAAACAAATTTAATTATTTTTTGAGGAAAGCTTGTATACTAAACATACTATAAGTAAGTGTCAAATTATTTAAGAATTAATGTTTTCATTTGATTTTACATATCTAGTAAACTAAAACAAAGTATGTTAAGTATAAAATTATTTAAGAATTAATATTTCCAAACAAATACAATTTTTTTTTTCACGCTTGTATACTAAAAGAAAATTAAAATTAAGTGTAAAAATGTTCAAAAATTAATATTTCAAACAAATCTAATATTTTATGTGTCACAGAGATAGCTCCTCTCCATGTCACGAAGAGGCAGTCTCCATGTCACAGAAAGACAGCCTCTCCGTGACACAGAGACGAGCGTCACGGAAACGACTGGCTCGTGATTAATGGAGATGATTTTTTCGAATAAATTGTATTTTCGCGCCAGAAAAATATATATTTTTCGATGATATTCAACTAACTGCTAAGTAACACAAATCTTGAATACAAATTTTGAATGACAAGCTTGTATTTCTATTGATTGAGCAACAAGACCATCTAGAACGGGGTCAGCTGCATCTTCCAACGGAACGAGATCGGCAAAGTATAACTGCAATTCTTCTCAATAGTTGCGTGCAGTGTTGCCCACAAGTGCACCTACAGGGGAAGGAAAAATAGGCGAAATGAAATATTATATATTTCGAAAGTGTAAGGCAATTACGAATGTAAATTGCTTACATCTGTCTTCTTAAAAAAATCTGAATATGTTCAGGAATGAGGTTGTTTCATGCCAGACCGCCACAACATCCTCGGGACATTGTCACAAGTCTTACTCGAGAATCGAGCTCCCAACTCTGGGATTACCTCATACGCCCAAATATGCATGACATTTATAACAATAATAACCATATTTGGAGGTAAATAACAATGTGCGATGAAAAGAACTGAAATGAACCAAAATAGATGTATACCTGGACAACAAGAGGGAATCCATACAACGTGTGAGTCATCCTATCACAATCGTTCACTTTTACCATGTCTGCCTTTCTTCCCCATCCACGTAGCAGTGATTTGATGAGAAGTTAAAAACATACCGTCCCCCATGGGTAGGCATTGAAGAAATCCAAGTCGTCAACGATGGAAAGAGTTATCGGATGTATTCCCACATTTCGATCTCTTGAATTAAATACCCCTTCAATAATTAGTGCCAACCCAAACTTGTAACGATCTTTACTGTTGGCACATTTCAAAAAAACTTTCTCCAAGTCGCTTCTAGTTATCCGGTCCATATTAGCAAACATTTTATCCTGTAGATGGGTTTTCTCTAGGATTTTGTCAACTTCGGTACCTTTAGGCACTGGACCGCACTTCAAGCCAGTAATTAGTGCGAACTTTGGCAATCCAAATCGTGCAAACCTTTGCTTCACCTTGAACCAAGCCTCAAACCGCTTTCGACGGACCACCAATTTGTTTACCATTTCATGAATTAATTGAGCGGATAGTTTCAGCTCCGGTAACCTTGCAACATGTCCTATACAACTCTCCTCCAACCGACGCTTTTGTTGTGGATCCAATTTGTTGAGGACAATTGATATGTATTTTGTGTTGCTCACCTGCGACACATGGGTCGGAACACGTTCTTCCTCCAAAATTTTATATTGGTGTGTCATACTCATCTACAAATCAAAACAAATGAAAACAATACTTTAACAAATAGTATGAGAACGTACAAACGAAATCAAATATAGCACTCTTGTTTATAATGCAGTAAAAGAAAAATGATTTTTACAATACAATGGTCTGATAAAATACCATATCTAAACTAAGCTATTTAATTGTTGAAATTAAAATAAACCTCGGTTAATACCAAAACATTTTAAAATAGTTCATGTTATTGAAGCAGAAATAGAGAAGGGATAGTTCTAAAACCTTATACCCTGCTCAGTGGCGAATCTAGCACCAAAGTCCAGTTAGGGCGGAGGTTGACCATTATCCATTAACCGTCGACAATCAACAACCATAATAGCCTAGTCGTTTATTAAAATTTGATTAAATAATATTAAAAGTTATTCAATATATATATATATATATATATATATATATATATGTATATATGTAAATGAGATTTCTTTATTTTATTGAATTTATTTACAGAGTACAATTAATTAGAGGTCTTTTTCATGTGGCTTAATCATGTGACTTAATGATATGACATATGAAATATGGTTTTTACAAATGGATCTTATACATATCTTGATGCTGATTCATTTAGGAGTTTGAAATGAAATATGGTTTTTACAAATAGATCTTATACATATGTTGATGCTGATTCATTTAGGAGTTTGAAAAGAAATAAGATGAAATAGAGTTTTTACAAATTCCTACAGGTTGTTTAACATCCTAAATATGGCTTCTGACTAGAATGCGGAACCCTCTAAGAATACTGTCATTTTTTGTCTCAAGATTTGGGAAGTTATTGGGATTATTCATTATTGTTGCCTCATCACCATGTGATTTTCTTGGAATACAAATAAACCCAACAACAGCAGATCTTGACTTAGAAGAACACCTAAAAATCAAATATTTTTTCAAAATGACGCAAACGGCCAAACCCAAGTTCCAAGTACTTCCAACTTCGTCTTCCAAGTTCCAATAGGTAACAGACAACATCGCAACAGTGAACAGTCCAAGTCAACACTCAACTCAAACTCAACATTCAAAATTTTCAACATTCACAATTCACAAATCACATAACATAGATGATAAATTATAGATGTAGTGGCAAAAAACAAAAACAAAACAAAGAGAGAGAGAGAGAGAGAAGAGAAATGGCTCACATTCCACAGAAAACACTGTTACGCTGCTGACCTGCCTTCCCTTCCCTTCAGCTTCCCCGAATCCCCAATCGCCGGCCGACGATCCCTTCCTTCTCCTTTAGCCACGAAATCGCCCCAGATCCCTCCCAATCGCTCCTTCAGATTTCACAGCAAATAAATGTAATCGATTTGGAATTTGAGGGTTATGAAATTGGAGTTAATTTGGGGGAAATGAACAGGAGTCTTGGGCTGGAAATAAAATTTCCTAACAGGGGTATTTTTGTCTAAATAATTCGAAAATGGACATTGGAAAAAATGTGAACATTTTTGCAAATGACTAGGTGAAATTAGACATTCCATGAAATTTCCTCATATTATTAATAAAAAATAGAAAATGACTCCTTATATATTAAATTCTTCAACACTTTTCATATCGTTTGTTTAATATTTTGTAAATCTTTAGCTAATAATATCTTTTTAAAATATTTTTTTCTTTAAAATATGGTCTTTTTACTATGAGGTTCATTTTCTTTAAATCAAAGCTATCAAAAAATAGAAAATAAATTTTTATAAAATTTATATATTTGCTGGAAAAATATGACAAAAAATCATTTGAAGCTTTTCTAACGAAATCAATGGAAAATAAAAAGGATTAGCTGTCATCATTTAATAAATAAGTTGTGTTTAACGAATAATTTATTTTTAGAAAAATCAAGGGCAAGTATGTCACGAAAATGATAGCTAGGGACCACTTCCATAGTGCAGGCAGATGAAAGGGATTTTAAAAAAACAAAAACAAAAACAAAACAATTGCCTACGCGTCGGGAAACTGTCAAGTAAGAGTGAACATAATTCCATTTAGTTCTGATTCTTAGAGAATCGAAACGAATTATGAACTAATAGCATATTGATAAAGGAATCAATAATTTTTATTTTTTATTTTTCAGATGTAGAACTAAATTGAAATCGAACCATTCGGTTTTGATTTGATTTTGGTTCCATTACTTAAATTTTCAAATGATAAATGTAAATTAATTTATCATCATACCCATAAGTTAGAAATATATACCCAAATAAAAAAAATAAACATCAAACATTAAGCAAATGTAAAAGTACTTTTGGTGAGTGAGAGTGTGTCCAAAATTGAAAATGAAAGAAATAAATTAAAAATTAGATTTAGAGGTTGGTCTCTTTATTTGATAGGTGATAAAGGTAAAATGTAATAATTCACACTTGTAACTTTTAAAGTTGAATTTTTTGAAATCAAATTAGTTTATTTGTAAAAAAGTACATAAAAAATAATAAAAATTGAGTCAGGTTCTTGGTTCTAGAACCAGAACTAGAACCAAAATAAAATGGTTCTCTATTCCAAAATTCAAAATCATTATTTTTTATTTTTATTTTTTTGTATAATTGAATTGACCGCTCGATTTGGTTTAATCTGATTTAGTCTCATCATTTTATCCACCCTCTGTCAAGCAGCAAAAAAGCAGAATATATTTAATTTACTTTTTAATTCTGAAACGTACGAATAGTAGGGTAACGATAATTTCAAGGGACTAATACGTTACAATTATTATTGGCTTGTTTTTGTATTCCTAATGTTGTTCTGGTTTGGACCATTTGGGCATTTGCTAGATTCATTGTTCTTATTTTGCAACATCTTTTGCATGTGAATATAAAGCAAGGCAGATAAATAATTGTGACCTTAATTCATTAATCAATTTCATGAAAAAATTAACAAATAATTATAGCTCTTAATTTAAACTAATTTAACATTCTAAAAGTATTAAAATCTTTTAAATCACACCTTAATATGGATATGCTACATGTACATTATTAGAGAGTTGAAAAATAGTTTTTTCAACCATCCAATCAAGGAATTCCACAGGTTCATTATGGACACAGTTATGAATATCATAATGTACATATAGAATTATCCATATATTTTATACAAATTCTCTTCGATAATTCTTCCTTCCAAAATGCTTGATATCTTGATTTAAAAGCTAATGCAAGAAAGGGTAAAAGCAAAAAATATGAATCAAATCGAGCGAATTAATAGACTAAAAAGTTTTCACCTATCTTGTAATTATCAAAGTGTTGGGAGGCTACGTAGAACTGTAATTCAACTTGCCACTGGAACTAACTCTTATTTCCGAAAGGGTGAATATGGTGACACAAAATTTTCGTATAATAGTTGTACTAAAGGTTTCTAAGTTTACTTAATATTATAGTTATGTTCTTATTTCTCATCACATTCTTGTCCTCAATCTTTCAATTCATTGACAGTCTTATCCGAGATGGTTTTCATCCCAAAATTGTTTTAAAATGAGCATAAAAAGAATTATTTGCTTGTCATATTTTTAAATAAGCTGGAAGTTTGAATAAAGAATTTCTGGTAAAAAGGAAAAACCATGATAAGGATAAAAAAGATAAGACAGAAGCAGATGCATGAATGGAAGATGCAATTTCGACGACATTTAGGCTAAAAAATGAATAATTTCACTGTCACCTGTACCAAAGAGGATTCAAGTTAAATATAGTGATTGAATAACTCTTAAAAAATCGTTAGAAATTGATTATCAATCCACTTCGCATATTAATGGTATGGATGCCAAGCCCCACCACGAAGTGGTCCAATACTTAATATGACAAAAATACAAGGTAGATATTTTTAAAGGTAAGGCAAAACCTAGGAGAAAGTGGTACCAAGTCTAGGAGCACATAGTAATAAGTCTAGGAATTGAGTAGTCTCAATCATGTTTTAAATTATTTGTATTTTTGATGAGTTTGATTCCTAGTATTCTCATATTCATGAGTGAATAAACAGAAATTTGAAGGTAGCTCATGATTATCGTGCTCTCACACTTCGCAAGCCATACTCCACGCCAATTGGTATTAGTGAAGAATTCACTTATATATGCATGCTGCTATGAAAATGTCAAAATCTTGAAATACAATTGAAGGATATCTATGCTCTGAATAACACTTATTGTTGGCCAAAAAATAAAATTTCTCTTTATATATGTTAAAAAAAAATTCTACTATGACTCAATGAAAGTTAAATCCAAGTCAATGGCAAAGTACATTATTATGTAGGAAAAACTGTAGAGAACAATTATAATGTATTGAATGTCCTCTTATATCTCATTACAAATTTTTTGTGGTCGTTAAAAATTTTGTATCTATAAAAGGATTACTAGAAGTCATCATAATCAAGACTTTCTTAGGTCAATTATTTTAAGTTAGTTTGAGAAATAAAATGTTGAGAAGATTACTGCTTATATTTTATCCAAATTTAGATATAATTGAATCAATGAATTTTTTTCTTAATATTCTGAAAAAATTTAGACCGTTAATCATCCTCCTATAACTCCAGATTTTCATTCAATAAATTTAGGATTGAGCTCAAACTACATCTTAAAATTCGTGAAACGCGAAAGACTTTGGTGATTTTATGAGATAATGCAAAATTGGGTTGACAAGTGTTATTATTGGCTAACAAGTCTGGATTTGTTAGGTATAACTCCTGCTTTTACTTTTTGTAGAAGAGATTTCTAAAGAAGTCACGTTAAACTAACTTTCTTTAAAAGTACTTTTAATCGGATATCATTTTCGAAAAATTATCCAAACAAACCCAAAAGTAGTTTCTTAGAGCTTGTTTGGGAATATTTTTTAAAAATCAATTGTCCTGTTAGGGATAACTCTTGCTTTTAGTTTTTGCAGAAGAGATTTCTAAAGAAGTCATGTTAAACTAACTTTCTTTAAAAGCACTTCTAATCGGATATCATTTTCGAAAAATTATCCAAACAAACCCCAAAGTAGTTTCTTAGAGCTTGTTTGGGAATATTTTTCAAAAATCATTTGTTTCTAAAATCATTTTCAATCACACATTTTATAAACCCATAACTTTTCTGTAATTTTTAACTACATATTTTCCAGAAAAATTCAATTTTCCATTCGAAAGAATCTCTTTAAACTAGCTATTAGTCTCAAAAGCATCTTTTAACTTTTCAAAAGTTACACACCGTAACTCTACTTTAGCCCTTTGCTTATCTTCTCAACTCAAGGGATCTCCATTTTGCCTCGCGTAAGCCAACTGTAATAATGTTTCTACGATGTAGATTTCTAGCCATTATCATGTTTGATCAAAAAGCTGATGAAATGAAACATAAAGGTAGAAATGTCAATACAACAATGCTGCCTGTACATGCCACACACATTATAAGAGGGGGGGGTAATTTTTTTTTTTAAATAATCACCCACCCTCTCTCACACAGCATGTGAGGGGGCCTGCACATTAGGTATTTTTGATGTCAATATGGATGAAGCCATGAAGAATAGAAATATCTAATATGGGAAGTGCCAAAAAAGTGTTGATTTGTCCTTCTAGCAATGACAACTCTTCCCACGAGCGAAGTACATTTAGAATCAATAAGTAAAATAGAACGATTCCGGTAATTATTCAACATCTTATCATGCCTAGAATCATAAAATCAAAGATTTGATAATATCTTTAACATGTCTAATATATTCAATGTATCCAACCACATGAGTAGTATTTATCTTTTTATTAACTCCCGACCATGTGTACAACTTCTCATACACAGGTTATATTGAGATTTTTGGGACCTTACATGCTCCAATATTAGGTTAAACTACCTCTAAAGATGTGACATATACATATATATAAATTATCTTCATTAGTTCTTTCTTCCGAAGTGCTTGAATTGAGACATTAAACACCGATACCTTGATCTAAAAGTTAATACTAGAAAAGATAGAAAAAGGTACAAATTAAATCAAACGAAAGAGATTAAGAACCTTTTCACCTATCTTCAGGGTCGGACCAGGGGGGGTTTATAGGCGCAATTGACCCTCCAGATTTTGGGGAAAAAAAAATTTTGCTTAGCTTTTTTTTTTTCTTAGCTTTTTTTTTTATTTATTAGAAGATACCCTATAAATTTTATTTTTGACCCCCTAATCCAAGTCGTTTGGGTCCGCCCCTGCTTATCTTGTAATTGTCATTATAAGGTAGGCTGCGCAGAACTGCACTTTAACTTGCTATTGGAACTAAGTGGCATTTACAAAAGGGTGACTATATTGACAAAATAGTTTTGTATAAGTGCTTCACATTTTATTTGTACAAAATATTTCTAACATTTATGTATTATCATAGTTATATCCTTGCTTTTCATCACATTCTTGGCCTCAACCTTCCCATTAACATATGTTGTCCATAACGATGGTTTTTGTTTGAAAATTCTGTTAAAACAAGCATAGAAAAGAATTAATTACCTATCATATATTTAAATGAGCAAGGAAAAAAATAAATAATAAAGTATGAATAAAGAAATTTTGGGGGGGGGGAAATTGTAATCATTGACAATATGTGCTAACTAATAGAAGGTTGAAAAGTGAAAACAATGGGGAATATGAATAACAATAAATAAAAATTAATATGTGACGCGTTTATAAAAATTATGGTGCGAGTATAATTATCCTTCCTAAAATGTGCCTTTAACCATTTATCACTTAAAATATCTTTGATATATATTAACAAATTTAATTTGGACCATGGTAGAAATATTCTTCACTTTCCTAAATGACAAAATGGTGTCACTATGCTATAAACTAGGATTAGAAAGTCAGTCTACGTGGCGTCCCAGTGCGGTTGATTGCGCATGCTTTGCATTATGCGCCGACAGATACAATTTTTATACAGACCCCCAAACCTTTACTTTATTGCATTCATGGTATCAAATCTTTTGAAAACTCACATTTGGAATCCAGTCAAACAAGTTCGGTCATATTAACAATTAGTTGACCTCAAAAATTGAAAAATTGATAATTTTGACCAACTAAACCAAGGATAAATTAGTCAGAATTTCAAATTAACAAAATGGAAAAAAGAAAATTAAGATCCATCTTCTTTCTCGTCCTATCCCATCCCACCCAAACAAAATCAACGCCAGAAACCATCGGATCCCACCCAAACAAAATCAACACAAGAAAACATCAAACCACCTCCAATTTCTACGGCAACTAATGAACTAGTATAGATGCATATAGATCTCCCAAATCCATTACTCCTCTTTTATACTACTTTTTCATTGAATCAGTTACGTATCGTATTCTCCAATCTTGTGAAATTAAAGTTACCGGTAAGTATGGCTTCTTTTTTTGCCCACCAAAACCATAACTTGTCAAATAAATAATAATCCATCAATTCAGTTTTAGGCCATTGGAAATTAGATTGGAGAGTAGAGTTTGGCATCTCTGTCTCTCTCTCTCTATTGAATCAATTTTTTAGTTTGGATCGAGTGATTGTTATGGTCCAATCTTGTAAGTTTTACGTGTGAATTTCTTATTTCTTGTCGTTTGGGTCGAAAAATTGTGGATTAATGCATACCTGGAGTTATTGACTCTATATTGATTATGGTAAATGAGAAAATCGGTTGATTTTGGTGAAGGGGATGGATTGATTTGGGTAGAGATTTGTGTAGAGATAGTTTGGGTGTGACAACAATGGCGACGGTGAGGGGTTACAGTGTGGGTGGCAATGGCCGACGGTGCCCCGGTGGCTTATGGTGTTGATTTTGTTTGGGTGGGACTGGAGTTGGGATGGGATAGGAAAGAAGATGTGTTTACTTTTCTCTTTCGTATTATTATTATATTTTTATAATTTTTTTAATTTATAATTTTGACCAAATTACCGTTATTTAGTTGGTCAAAATTATCAATTTTTCGGGTCAATTGATAGCTAATATGATGGAATCCATCTGCTTGGAATTCGCATGCGAGTTTTTGAAAGGTTTGATGCCGTAAGTGCAACAAAGTAAAAATTTGAATCAAGTTTACATAAAAGTGAAAGGTTTGATATTGCAGTTGTAATTTTTCCACTATGTAATCTACTTTTTAATCCTGAACGTGCCAAATAGTAGGATAATGACATTTACAAGGGACCATTACATTACGATGATATTTGGCTGATTATTTAACAATCATACGAGGTAAGTAATTTTCAAAAACTTGTTTTCCCATATACTCAACTGAAACGTGTTGATTATGACGAAAAAAATATCAAAATTGCACGACAAAACCAAACAAGACATCAAGTGAATAGACCGCTTAATTCTTTCGGTTAAAACAACATTAAAATCTTTCAGATCCCCAATTTATTTCAATTTTAATACTTTGATTTTTTATTTTTTTTAAATCCAGTTTCTTCACGGTTTTAGTTCTAATTTTAATTTACTTTAGTCGAAAGTTGTTTAATTTATCAGTTTTGCAGGAGCAGGTTTATGTGCATGCGAGAGGCTTTGGAATCTGTCGACCACGTTGGAGGTATAAAAATTGAGATCATCATTAGAGCTTTAATGATGTGTAGATAAACGCACAAAGTGTGTTTTACCCCTATAAAAAGTTGACCTAAACCGCAAAAATTTCAAGATCAATCTTTGTTTTTGTATTCCAGGCAACCATGGCAGACTTTTATATTTAATTTTCAACAATAATAAACTAAAAGAGGTTAGAAACTTCTCAGTATGTATGTTAATATATATAGATTTTTGTAAACAATCATGCTTGGTGCCCATTCGCCGACTTGAAAAAAAAAAAAAAAATTAAAATTCCGCCTACACATTTTTTTGAAAAATAAAGAAATTGTTAACAATAATATAATCCAAGAATGTACAAATGGTAAAATCCTTTTCCAAGTCTTACCGCATTAATTTTTTGTAAAATTACCTACAAAAAAGCTGAATATATATTTTATTACCTTTTATTCTGAACAATATTGTGGCTGGATGTGGACCCTTTAATAGATTCCCGATTATCTTGCAACGTGTTTTATTTGTGAATAGAATCCAAGGCAGTAGGGGTGGGCACAGTCTTGCGCCCCCTTAAAATTATAATAGGCTTATTTCTTTTCAATCACACATTTTTCGATAAAATAATATTATACGTAAATAAAAAAAATCTTATTTTTTAACTACACATTCTTAATTAAAAAAAAATTATTCCAAAAAATATAATCTCAACTAATGGAGGTCAAAAGAAGGGCTGCATGTCATATTTTAGCTTATTGGCTTTATATTGATTCGACGAGAAAAATCAGTTCAAACTGACCAATTGATTTGGATAACAATATAGATGACAAAACCTATACATACCATCTCGTTGAGGATACAATTTTTGAGATACAGCAAACACCCAATAAAATCACACCGAGGACGTGAAGACAAAGTAAATTATTACATACCATTATGCAAAAGAACCCTATCCATTGCGAGAGAAGGGAGTATTTTCTATGCATAAAAAACATCAGTTATTTTGATAATTCTAAGATTTTTGTATTATATGACATTTTTATAGTTTTCTCCTTTAATTAAATTTTTTCTTACTGTAGTTTTTCAATTAGTATCTGATATTAGGGTTTTTACTAAATTATTTCTTACAGAATAGAATTCTATTGCATTGAATAAATGAGATCATTCGGATCTTTTGAAAGATGAGAATTTAAGTAATCTCAATTGTGTTCCAAATTATTTGTATTTTTTATTGATCAACGAATGTTTGATTTCTACAATTCATATATAGATTCTTTAAAATTCATTTTTTTTTTCAACATAATCTCTCGCTAAATTAATTTTCGAGGTGATCCATAACATTTTTCTACTTTTTAACCACACATACTTAAAAGAATCACTTTTCACAAAATTTATTCTCAAGGAATTTATATTTTATTTCGTAATTAATTGAACATGGCACTTGAGACATGGAACCATCGTATCAAGTTGAATTTTCAACTTCTAGGTTTTGAACTTGAGATCATATTAAGATATTATAATGCGGTAAATTGAAATAAAAAGATTTCGGCCACCTTCTTGCATATGTGTCCATAACGTAATAGGGTTATTTACTTCACACATTTTGCACGAGTCTCACCATAATTCCCTATAAATAGAGGAACTTGCAGTGCTTCAAAGTGCACTCAAACTTCAATTATAGCTATGGATGTCCAAAGCAACTACGTGATGATTGGTAACAGTCAGCCATTTCTTGACTATCAGACGGCCAGGTCCACCCAAAACAAGATGAAGCGCTCTGATTTTCCTGAAGATTTTACATTTGGCGCTGGAACATCATGTTTTCAGGTAGTATAACTGTAAATTATTGAATAAAATTATAAGAGCAAGAACTCATGTAACTTGGTTGTTTGCAGATTGAAGGTGCTTGGAATGTAGGTGGTAAAACCAAGAGTATTTGGGATGTTTTTTCAATGACAAAACCTGGTCTCTTTCTCTTTCAGTTTTCCCATATGCGTGTTCTACACATCCGTTTAATTTCTGAGCATAAATATGTTTACTGGATTGGCAGGTAATATTGCCGATGGTAGCAATGG
The DNA here is from genome assembly GCF_002742605.1 of Olea europaea var. sylvestris. NCBI lineage: Eukaryota > Viridiplantae > Streptophyta > Magnoliopsida > Lamiales > Oleaceae > Olea > Olea europaea. Next base: position 82,606 of record NW_019235333.1, read on the forward strand.
GTGTGTTGCTGCAGATCAATATAATATGTTCCGGGTATACTTCGGATAAATTATTTTAATATGTTAAGGGATAAATTCCACATTAATTAAATATGAAAACATAGACCAATTTATAAAGGATTGTACTACTCTTCTTAACAGGGTTAACCTTTTACGATGGAACCCCAAATCTCAATATAATATATTTCATGGAATCAGCTTTTCAACTATATATTTTCTCAACTTTTACAGAATAACTCCTAAACTAAATGAGAAAAAAATAACTCTTAAACGAAATGCCCAGCGCATATCAACATTTTCCTAAGACAACACTAGATAAAGCTTTTAATTCTAGAACATTCGCATACCATTTGCACTCATATTTAATAATGTTGCAGGATGACGTGGCTTTGATAAAGAAAGTGGGTTTGGATTCATACAAATTTTCAATTTCATGGAGTAGAATTTTGCCAGGCATGTTGGTTCAATAAAATTACAAGGATATAATTTGAGCATCATTTTCTGATACTCTATCAAACATAGGTCAAATTTTAATTTTGATTTGTATTATATTGTATCTTGGTATTTAAGGAGGAAGGCTATCTACTGGCGTATCTAGGGAAGGAGTTAGGTACTATAGCGATTTAATAGACGCACTCTTGGCAGCAGGTTATAAATTATTTCTTTAATAACTTTTTATTTGCTCAATGTCAAATTGAAATTAAGTTTAAATTTGATATATATATGCTTATATCTCACATTCTTTCAATCATTTTTATGTAGATATTCAGCCATCTATAACGCTCTTCCACTGGGATGTTCCTCAGTGTTTGGAAGATGAGTATGGTGGTTTTTTAAGTCGCAAAATCGTGTAAGCAACTCGATCTTGCATCACATAGCACATTTTCTACAAAGATATTTAAGAAATTTACAAACTAAATTCATTCGAGGAAGAAAACTATATTTTGTTATATTTCCATTTTGTATAGGAAGGACTTTTGTGAATACGCTGAGGTTTGCTTCTGGGAATTCGGTGATCGGGTGAAAAATTGGTATACAACGAATGAGGCTTGGTCCTTTTCTGTTCAAGGATATGCGACTGGCTTGTTTGCCCCTGGACGTGGTAGACCACAAGAAGCTATAACAGAGAAAGAGAGACAAAAGAGGACCCGTTTTCAGAGAAGTGTAAATCTTCCTAATTGTATAATCGACGCGGGGAACCCCGGCACAGAACCATATATTGTGGGTCACAATTTGATCCTTTCTCATGCACACGCAGTTGATATATATAGGAGAAAATTTCAGGTTCCACAAATTTCATTAGTAATTATATATAAATACTTCGAAACGTATAGCTTATCTAGATGAATAATGTGTACAACGTGCAGGAAAGTCAAGGAGGCAGAATAGGGATGATAAATTGCACTTTCTGGTATGAGCCTCTTACAGACTCTGAAGAAGATCGGGCTGCTGCTGCTAGGGAACTTGATTTTGTACTGGGATGGTAACTCAATATCTTGCACTATTTGTAGGCCTCTTTAATATTTTTGTGCTAATCATGTTGACAAGTTTAATCATACAAATTATAATTAATTTTTCCCCCGTTTTCTTCTTTTGAAGGTTTGTAGAACCGTTAGTAACAGGTGAATATCCAGAAAGTATGATAAATAATGTAGGAGAACGTCTTCCGAAATTTACGCCAGAAGAGGAGAATCTTGTGAAAGGATCTTACGACTATTTAGGCATAAACTATTATACGACTAATTATATCAGCAATGATACAACAACCCCTACAACCGATAGTTACCTCACTGATGCACGCACCATAGCGTCAAGTAAGTATGAAGATCTTATTTTGGATATTGTTATCGACTTTATCACCACAAATTACCCTGATTCTAATTTCTCTCATTCTTGTTTAGTTGAGCGTAATGGGGTGCCCATTGGTGCGAAGGTAAGCCTTTTAACTTTTGCGCTTTTCCTTAGGAAAATAAATAAATAAATTGATAAGATTACATTCTAAAAGCTTAATAATTTAATTTATTGCTTATTATGCTTATGAAACAATATTTAATGTAATGAGAATCTACTTGTTTTGTGTTAGGCCGGTTCGGATTGGTTATACGTTGTTCCATGGGGAATTTACAAACTCTTGCTTGAAATAAAGAACAGATACAATGAGCCCATAATTTATATTACAGAAAATGGTAAATTGTCGAGGATATATAATTAAACAAGCACAAAATCTATTGTAATGTAAGCCAATATTAATGTGTTGTTTTGTGTAGGGATGGATGACGTTAACAATAAGGCCCTAAATGTTGCACAATCTCTGTCAGATAAGATGAGGATTGATTATCACAATGATCATCTATACTACATTAAGCAAGCAATTAAGTAAGTAATTAAAAAAGGGTTAATTTGTTAATTATTATGAATATATTTACATTTTGTTAACATTTATGATAATGCGTTTCTCTTTCAGACAAGGTGTAAATGTGAGGGGTTATTACTTGTGGTCTATGTTTGACAATTTCGAATGGATCTCGGGATACACCTCTAGATTTGGAATTATTTATGTAGACTTTGATGATGGAGTAACATCAAGATACCCAAAAGACTCAGCTATTTGGTGGAAGAATTTCCTCAGTAAGAAGGCTACTCCCTTGAAGAAACAAACTGAAGACCAATATGAAGAAGGCCGTAAAAGGCTAAGAAGAAGCTAATTAAATTTAAAGCAATTAGTGCTTCCTCAATGTTATGCTGAATAATGAATGCTTGCTTGCAGCAGCTGTTTTTCCTTTAATTTGTTTTCTTTTCTTGTTGGTTGAGCAAGCGATGTTTCAGCTTGTACTCAGTTTGATCATTGTAATTCGTGAAATAAAATATTTGGGACTCTTTACGTTCCAATTATAGTTTTAGAGGAGTAATTTTAACCACATGTTTCATTTCCATGACAACTTTTATTCACTAATTAACTACAACTTTCATGCAATCTCCCAAGTTCTATTAACTTCATTGCTAAACATCAACAATATTGGCACTAGATTTGGCTGCAGTTTGAGATCGACCAAAAGCTTATATAAAAAAATAATAATAATAATAAAAAATAAAAATAAAAATACAACACACGAATTTAACAATTGCGCTTCACCAATATTATGTTATATCAACGAAAGAAAGAAATAATTCAAAATAGTGTCTTCGTTCATTTTTTTTGTTTGTTCAATGATTCTCCATTTGCAGGCTTTGTAGATGTAGATTTCTCACAAGAAGCTTTCCCTTAGAAGTTTGGAGCTAAGATAAGCCACCCCAAACATGATTTTAGTCAAAACTACTCAAACCTAGTCTATATCAATCTCTGTTTTTATTTTTTATTTTTATCCTAGAATGGACTATTAGTTTTGGATCACAAACTCTGTCACCCGAAGCTCAAAGTTTCGCCATAAAAGAATCTTTGCTGAACCTACTGACTAATACTTTTAGCATTGTCCAACACAAATTAATACTACTTTTGTCAATATTATACTAAAGTGGTGTATCACTTGTAAGATAACTAAGTTACATGATGGAGATTTAGTTTATGATATAACACAAAATAGTGATAGTCCCCATTAGAATGCCATACTATTAATTTAAAGAAAGTTGAAGACAGATAAAAAAGTTGTTGGGCAATGGACAAATATGAATAATTGCAAAACAACATAAGGCATAAACCATGATGCAAATCACCTCCAGCATATCAATAACACTTTCCAGTCAAATCTGCTATAGTTGTTGCAAGAAATTTTGCAGGAAAATAAAAACATAGAAGAAAGTAATTCCAGTGGATATATGATTTCTCACTTGGAAAATCGGATTCTGATATTCAAGTCAATAGTATCAATGAGGGTTGTGGAACCTCTATCTCTCTCCAAGACTTCCCTGAAGCAAACTGTGTCAACCATTGCTCAACAAAGGTACCCGTCGATTTTGAAAATAAAGAAAAAGATGAAGTCAGATACTTTTTATATATGATTAATTGTTATAACACTATACTCTTTTAACTAGAAGGAAAGAAAATATCAAGTGTGAGAGGAATTTTTTCAGAAACTAAAAATCTTGACAAGATTATGACAACAAAAATTAACTTAAGCCATATAAGAAAAATACAAGTCTGTGAAAGTTGGAATCAACTGGTCTTTAACCCAAGCTATACTATTTAACTAAAGGCAAAGTTCTTCAATCGAGTTTATTGATCTTTTTAAATGATGTTTATGTTACGGAAGCTTGCTCCAAGACCTTTGAAAACTGTAATTTTTGGACTCGATTTCACGTTACCTTTCTCTACTAGACAATCAATCCAAACGACTCCAACCCACAACCAATACATTTGTTGACCCCAAAAAATGCGCCAATAGAATCTCGACATCGTCCCCTCCACGTGGACATCCCTGTACACTTAACACCTCGTTAAGAGGCAAATGCCGTCAGTTGAGAAAAGGTTCGACGATCGTTTGCACTCCAACGATCAAGTCAACGGTCAGACAAGAGAAAAATGAGTGCAAGAGACGGGAGAGAGGGTTTGGTTAGGGTTAGAGAATGTACATTAAAGTGAAACTGATTCACATATTTATAGAAAAATGACTAGGCCAAGTGCGCTGATGGGCTGAGTCCAAGCCTAATGGGAGGGACTAATATGAGATAATTTTATAGGTATAACAATAGTCACCCAAGTCAGAGTCGTATATTCATGTGCGGGTTAGACTTCAAAATATAAGCTGCCAAATAGGCGAGGTCTTACAGATTGCCTCAGAAATATGAGTAGCTCCAACAAACATTGACTTACAACCTGCCTTGAAATTATGCGTTGGTCCCAAATAGGCGAACACTTATGAATTGTCTCAAGAATATAAACCGCTCCAATAAGTGAGGATTTACTAACTACCTCAGAAAATATGTGTGCGAGCCTGAACAAGCAAGGACACACAAATTACCTCAAAATATAGAAACTTAATAATTTTTTTTTTGAAATTTTGGCAGCATCTCCTCTGTAATATGGGCTAAACTAACCTATAATACAATACAATATATCCACCGAGCATGTACAAAATAAATTTGGGGTTTATTTGCCCCCTCCAAATAAGGTAAAATGATGATACGTATCAAACTTGCTAGTGTGAAGTAACATGATGTCTATAAAATGATAATGTAGATAACATGGCATATGTACTACCAGTAATAAATATAGTGTCATGGGCCATGAGGTATGCTAGGAATGATGTGATATGCGTACTTGACATCAATAATATAATGCACATGTTAATAGTAATCACAATAGTCCTCTAAGTCATAGTCGAATATTTATATGCAGGTCGAACTTGAAATATAAGTCACTGTAATGAAGCCGATGCAGAGATGAGACTAAATATATAAGCATATGTGATAAGCTAACGCAAAGGCGACTTTCTGAATTTAAGTAGCAGAGGTAATACTCTAGATATGAGTAGTAGAGGCCATGCTCTAAATATATATAACTGTTATAAGCTAATAGCCTTACATATGGGTGGTGCATCAATGACAAGGGCTTCCCACATGGTGTTTGGTCCAGCCATAGAAGGGATTAATTTTAAGGTAGTAAGGCATGGCTCCTCGTGAGAGGTATCACACTTGTCCTTGTTGGAGTTCCTTTTTTATTTTCTATTTTCTTTTTATTTTTATTTTTTACCTCCTTACAAGGAGTTTACTCTTCTGTGCAAGGGCTTTTTTCATTGTGTTTGATCCAGCCATGGAAGGCTTCATCTTCATAGGTAAGAATGTGGGCCTACCCCTCATCTTACGAAGCGGTAAATAATACCCTTGCATGGTGGATGTCTCATCCATGTTAAGAGCTTCCCGCATGGTGGATGGTTCATCCATACATGGGATAATGTAAACTCTCTGAAAATAAGTAGATGTGATATAGTTGAAGCAAGTGCAAAACTCTGCAAAATAGGCAACAGTAATGCAGTCAATGCAGAGCCATGATGAGCTCTCTGCAATTAGATGAACCTGTGATGCAATAACCCATTTGGTAAGGCATCTCGTGAAGTGAAGAATAAATATTAAGCTGGTGGCTCATCTCAAACTATCGGAGACTTATAAGCATCTCTCGAATAGACAAGGTCTTATAGCTAGGCTCAACATAGTAAAGAGTGAGGGATAATCATCTCGTGAAGCCAAGAATCAGCATCTGGCGATAGGGCGAATAAACATCCCGCGAATAATTCTTGAACTATTAGAGTCTTATAAGTGATTTCGAATAGACGAGGTCACACAACTAAGCTCAACGATAGTGAGAGGTGAGAAATAAAAATCTAACAAAATGAAGAATAAGCATCTAATGAGGTGAGGAATAAACTTCCCGCAAATAGTTTTCGAACTATTGGAGTCTTATAAGCGGCCTTGAATAGATGAGGGCTTACAGTAAGTTCAACGATAGTGAGAGGTGAGGAATAAGCATCTCGTAAAGCTGAGAATAAGCATTTAGCGAGGCAGAGAATAGACATCATGCAGATAGCTCTTGAACTATCGAAATCTTATAAGCGACATTGGATAGACGAGGGCTTATAGCTAAGCTCGATAATAGTGAAAGATGAGGAATAACCATCTTGTGAAGTCAGGTATAAAAGTTTGGTAAGGAGGGAAATAAACATCCCATGGATAGCTCTTGAAATATCGGAGTCTCATATGCAGCCTTGAATAGACGAGGTCTTACAACTAGACTTGACTATAGTGATAAGCGAGAATTAAGCATCTCGCGAAACCAGGGATAAGTATCTAGCGAGACAGGGAATAGACATCCCGCGGATAACTCTTCAACTATCGAAGTCTTTTAAGATGAGGTCTTATAACAAAGCTCGAAGATAGTGAAAAACGAGGAATAAACATCTCGTAAAGTCATGAAATGCTCCTTTTGTAAGGTAAATACGTTTGACGATTAGCCTCTTCCTTTTGTTCAAGGAACAAGGACTTCAAAATATTATCTCTTCCTTTATTTGGGGAACCAGGACTCCAAGGTACTGCCTCTTCCTTTATTCAAGAAATAAGGACTCATAAAATACCACCTCTTTCTTTATTCAAGGAATGAGGACTCCAAGGTACCGAAACTCTTCCCTTATTTAAGGAACGAGGACTTTAAGGTACCTCATCTTCCTTTATACAAGGAACGAGGACCCCAAAATACTGCATCTTCCTTTATTCAAGGAACGAGGACTTATAAAATGCCGCATCTAATAATAAGAAATCCATGAGTTAGGGCTTGTTTGGGCAATTGGGACGATCAATGGAGCCTTTGAACAATAGAAGCTCAAGCTAAGTACTCATTGGACACTTGGTATACCCAAGTTATAGTCCGTAGCCTCAAAAGGCTAATAAAGTGGGCGATTGAAGCGCAATCTGTATATTAAATTTGAATATGCACATTCTTCTCAAATTTCTTATGCGGCCTCAAATCAGTAAAAAGTTTAATCTCCAAGTAGAAACAATTAAAATATACAATTCAATCCAAATGACTATAATTAAACCTTGTAAAATATACATCATGTGGATTTTTACCTTGAGATGGAGCAAATGTGGTGCAGGCCATAGTTTCAATTTGTCTTAGCAGCTTGCGCTCATGTCTATTTAGGATGTTAAACCACCCACATAGTTCCTCTGTTAATGTTTGTCCCTAATAACTCAATCTTTCATGCCAATCATAACAGTGTAAAATAATGAAGAAGGTTACTTTTTCGAAGCTTGTTGGAGATAACTTACTAACTTTACAAAATCTCATTCGGTAGATTTACTTGAATGTCCAGGTGCGTAGGGTGAAATGTAATGCCAAGGAAAACCAAAGCAAAATAAGCAAAAAGTTAGGCGTAATTGAGGCCCAAAAGAGGTTTAGGAGCAGCCCAATTATAGTGCACATATTTGGAAGTAGGAATAAATTATAGTGGCCCAATAATACATGCAAGTATCAAAACGACCCAAGGAAATTAAATATCAGGCCCAATTATCCAAAGCCCATAAGAATGATCATTAACCCAAGAAATCATATCTCAGCTGTTAAGTATGCCCCAAATCAATTTTCATATATTAACTTTCAAAATGCAAAATTCAGGTTTTTATTTTGTTTTAGTTTTAAATAATAAGATTATCAAATTAAATTAATTCACCCATACCCACTCCAACCATCTCCACTTTACTTGTCGGCATCTACTCGCCCTTAACATTCTCCGACCTCCATCCCATCGATGACTTCTTCTCGGTGGCAAACTAATCGACATTCAACGACGACTGAGTCCATTGGTGACTAAGACTAACCAATGTTGGTATAATTTAAAATGCTTTTTTAAAATTGAAAATTGAAAAACAGCTCCTGATATAATTTATAGAGTATTTACTGGAGCAAAATAGCTTGAATTCTCATGGCTAAAATTTGGTTAATTGAATTTGAACCCAATCTCCACTTATTGAGGTCAGAGAAATCAATGGTATGTGACCAAATCTCTTGAATTTGGGACATGTGACCTGATCTAATAGCCTATAACTAAATTTTTTGGATATGTGAAATGTGACCTGAGCTAATAGCATGTGACTAACTCTCTTGAATCCATGACCTGTGACCTATGCACTTGATATGTGACATATGACCTGATGTAATAGCCAGTGAACGCATCTCTTGGGTATGTAACCAAATCTCTTAAATCTATGACCTATGACATATGCACTTTGACATATGTCATGTTATATGTGATCGTTACCTAATTCAATGGGAGGTGAACAAATCTCTTGGATATGTGACTTGTGACCTGATCAATTGTCTATAACCAAATCTCTCGAATTTGTGACATATGATCCTTGCAATTAGACGGGTCACATATTCAGTAGATTTAGTCACAAAAACTCAATCGGCTAAGACATAAACACCACCACTATCACCACCTATGGACATGGATCTGCCACCAACATTCAACCATAACCACCACTGTTATACTTTACCACAACTACTACCATCTCTCTACCACCATCACCACTAACAACCCAATAACTAAGTAAATCACCAACGTCAGAACTCCAATAAAACATTAAATCGGAGGCACAGAGTGGCAACCAAAAGTTGTGGTTGCCGTGAGTGGCAACAGTTGTGTGGAAACGACAACAGCATCGCTCACCCCGCCTTACATCGATTAACCTAAAGCCATATCACAGATACCTTATACCAAATTTGAAGTCTGACAAATTGGGAGCACTGGAGGCTTCTCCTGGGTTGAGCTTATCTGAAACTAAGTGGGAATCTCAATTTCTGATTGGGTTAGCCTGGAATGGAGCTCATCAGAATTGCTGCTGCAAGGCACTTAGATTGCTGCCACAGTGCTCAGCGACTAAGCACTGTGCACCGCCGTGCTAACCTCATAGCCGGAGCTCTCCAACAATGAAGAGGAAAAATCATAACTCAAGCGCTAATTGTGCGAGAGTAGTCAGAGGGATAGATGATGATGATGATGATGAGAGAGAGAGAGAGAGAGAGAGAGAGAGAGATTATTTTTAATTTTGACAAATCCCTAATTTGTGCTTAAGTAAACTTAATACATGATTTTAGAATTTTCATCTTTAAATATTTGATGTGGTGTAATTTTCTCTAAAACGAAAGGTTAAATAGGCCTAAATGCTTTTTAGTGGTTATGAGGCCTAATGCAAATTAATCACCGTAAACTATTTTCCCATAAACATTTAGCCCAAGTCCACATAATCCCAACCAACCAATACTGCATAACCTTGGATGAAATTGAACTAACAGTTGTTCCAATCAAGTTGTAAAGGTCTATTCCATTTTTCATCAATAGGTCTGGGAAAAGTTTGAAAAGGAATCACCTATTTTGGTGTGCACACGCCACTTTGATAAGTTGTCACTATCAAATTAAATGCTGAAAACCAATTAGTTGACAAAAGCAAGACCCATGCCGACTGCCTCAATGGTCTTTGCCGGAGGTTGGGTTGTGCATGTTTTCCTTTACCCTAGTCGTCGGAGATTGGCCTCTTCTGAAATCTTTGCTAATCTTTCTATTTTTTTTGGATTGATTATCGAACTAAAGATTGGTGGGTTTTTCATTTTATAGTGAAGCAAGGCAAAATAGTTGCCTTTGATTTCTTCATTTTCTTTCATGCTCTCACAAATGTAGCACCAAGAATTTGTAATTTCTGTGCTAATCACACTTTGGAGGTTCTAGAAGATGATCACTGTTGAAAAATAGCTATATAATATTTGAAGCGATGAAGTTTCATGTTTGAAATATTTATTTATGGAGTGTTTGTTGGGGAAGTTTTCACTAATTACGTGCATATTATATTCACAAAAGCATACCGATTATTTGCGTGAAATCGAAACGTAATTTTGACTTACCGAAATAGGATTTGAGAAGCAAAATATAAAAGTTACCGAGTCTGAATGCATGGATATGGATTCATCCCCTTCGATTCTTGAACGAAAGCAAATTATTTTTTTAATCAAATCTCGCAGAATAAACATGTAAATAATGTTAATCAGTTTCTGAAATCAAATCATAATTAAGAGAAATCAGAAAATGAAGGAAGAAAGATGCAAGTGATGAATTTTTTGTCGAGGTAAGTGTTTGACACTTGGTCCTTAAAATGAATTTGCCCCGCATCGGTGCTAACGGTTTTTCGACAATCATCTCCCAAGATACAACGACCACGTGAAGCCATAGGAGCACTCCAAATGGTTTCGACTAGCGAACTCGAATGGAATTTTCTCTCTACGAAGGAAATGCATGAAAATGCTATGAAATTCGAAAGGAGGGAATTGCAAGAGGAGAATGAAAGCTCAATGCAATTGGTGTACCCAAAATCATGTCCATAGGGTTCTATTTATAGATGTAGAAAGGGTGCAAATGAAGTAGTGTGGGTCAAAACATGCATCATTTCAAAAAGTTGCAACACTTGGTCAAAACCTACATCCTTTCGAAAAGTTACAATACTTCATTTCTTCCAAGTTTGATCCGTAATTTCTCATTCATCCGGAATTGGTTTTGAGATTCCAAATATATCAGGACGATCTACTCGATGAGTAGAATAAGTTGGTCTATTTACTTTTGTAATTTGACCATCGGATCAAGTTGGAATATTTGGTTGAAGTTGACACGTAGTCATACCTTTTCATCTTTCAGTTTTACACACCTTTTCATTTTTCAATTTTTTGTTAATTATTTGAACCAATTCCTATAATCCCCCACATGAATGGAAATTGGGTACGTATATGCAAATGCGATGATATGATGCAATGTAGAGAGGGTGCGAAAAAACACTGTATCAGGGAAGGTAGCTTCTGGCCTTGAACCTCCCTTAGTGAAATACCACTGGACTTACTCGGCTAATTGGTGAATGTGATGTCTTGAACCATTCAGCCTTTAGTGTAAGCCAAGACAACGATACTCACACAGATGTGTTTTTTAAACCGTTCATGGTTCTCATGACTTGGTTCATTTTGGCCCTGAACCCTTCTTGGTTCTGCAAGTGTTTAGAGATTTCAAGCCTTGAATAATTCTTCATTGAAGCGGGCCCACTTCACACTTACATAGGTGACCTACTATGAAGAGTATTCTGCCCTACTCCACTTGACTTAATCAAGATATATGAATCATTAAAAGATTATCTTAACCTCTTACAATTCTGCAGAAAGCACTTTAATATCATAGGAATGAGTTAGGAAATTATTTTCCTAAGTGCTTCATGGAATCCTCATAACTTAGTTGTCACTTTGAATCAATATCTTGTGATCTCCAGTCAACAAGGTAGGGTTACCATTACAAGAACTCTAACGCAGTATGCTTTACCTCATTCCCTTCAATATGTTGTACTCTTGATCTCTCTTAGTAAATCTCTTTAAAGGTACTATGAGTTTACACCATTGAGATCAACTGCTTAATGGTATTATGTCTATGACTTATACGTCTAGACTTATCATTACATGTGACTTAGTATCTTATCAATTATTGCTAGCAAACGATCGATTTCATTTAATAGGTACAAATTGTCACCATCAAAAAATCCTTTCATGAAGCTACATGTTTCTTATTAGCTTTATCTAAAACTTTATTAATTCCAAACAAGATTGAAGGATTTCTATCTAATTATTACACAGGTCAACCATGATTACAAGTGGATTTCAGAATCATGGGTGTTCAATATCATCATTGAAACATTACCATGCATTTGAACTTTATGAATATTCTTCATATATTCCAATTGTTCTTGCATGTTTAAACAAACGCCATAATCGACTTTACAACCAATTTCATCCACTTTAGACTTAGTGTATATCATTCTTATAATTAGAATAAGGGTTTTCTATCTTTCCACCTTCATAGGTATCGTTCTATGATTATAAGATAGAAGTAAATGTAAATGTAACTGTTAAACTGAGTTACCCCTACAATTCCTCAATTAAGAATACATAGGCAATCTAGTAACGTTGCATCCATAAGTTTTAAACTTTTCATTCAAGTTCACGAGCATTTATGATAACCCCTCACATCTTCGGGTTACAATTGAACTTAGGATTCAGCAACTTTTTCATTGTTCTATTCATTTATCTCTTAGATAATATTCGTATTGAGTGCTTCATGAAAGTCTAAGTACTTTCAAAATAGTGGTCGTTGACTCACAATTTATTTCAATTCAAGTTGCATATAACGTATTTCAATCTAATTATTTTAATTTGATCATTCAAATTAAATCAAGGCCATCATATAGACCTGCAATGCTTTTAAAACATATACCAACTTAATTGGTTTCATGATTGAAGTCAAATTCAACAATAAAGAGGGCTAAGCATTGCAACTTCTTCAAACATATGCAACTTATCATATTTGTGACATTTCACATGATAGTTTCATTTTAAGTCAAATAATAATGTACATATTCACCTTATTCATCATTCAAACTTGAACGAACGAATCAACCATAGGTTGAAAAGTTGTGTTCTCAAAAGACACAATCCTATTAAAGGACACATCTCTTGGAATTAATCTCTATGAAGAGACACACCTAAAATCATGATTTTTCATATGAAATGACGCACATTTTCATCTAAATTGATCCTAGAATATTTCATAATATTCTACACAATTTTCCATAGTTTCAAATAATTAAGTGGCTTAATTCTCATTACTAAATAATGATATCCACTTAAATCATCTCACTTAATTTTATCAAATTAATTGAGGCTATCATTATAGTCAAAGTTAGTATAATTTCAACAAGATATGAAATTTTTACCACGCCATTATCATATTAAACAAGAAGGCACCTATTCAAAAAAGAATAGCAATCTGCCATCAATGAAAGTTCATATACTTTCACAATTAGTTGCATCCTTCCAAACATCAGGAATAGTTTTTCTCCTTTCTATCCATTCGTTGTTTGGCTCGAATTAGCCCCAACGATATCCATTTCTTTATACATCCATTGTATAAATGTATTCCATCTATAGGAATGTCAATGTCTCAATGGAGTCTGTGCACTTCCATATTATAAGAGATGATATTGCAATCTCATCATCACAACGTGAATTGCTACTACGACAATTAATTAAATTAAACAATGGCTGGAACTGCACCATGCACTTCCAAAACCAATAGAAACAACCAACATAGATGAAAATTGGTCACCCACATGTTTTCGAAGCCCATTGTTAAATAAAGAAGGATGGAAGAAATTAAATTTGGTTTGACAACGTTCTCCCACTAATGGCCGTTGGTTTGAGTACAACCATTCATACAAAGAAGTGTCAACATAAGGTAAAACAAGACTAAAGTTATTCATTATCTTGAATCTCAAATATGTTGCATTTTAACAAACCCAAATTAGAGAATATTTTACTATAATTATTCTCTCAATGTATAATTTCATGTAAGTATCTATTCACATGCCATTCACAATATTTTAAGAAAAGGAATAGACATAATGCTTTTGAAAATTAAACTGCCATGGCTTGAAGACAAAAGAACTCAAGCCCTTCATAATTAAATCTTTTAAACAAACAGAATTCTTGGAATTCAATCGATACGTGAACGAAAAATACTTAATCAAAATCATACCCAATGGATCATAACTGTTAAAATGGCGTTATAGTAAATAATTCATGCAATAACAAATTTAAATCTCACACATGCATACACGTACAATTCCATAGTTAGGCATATAAAATAGATTTTATATGTTATCAAGCCACACAATCAAGTCTTGTAACTTACTTATCAAAATATAAAATGCACAAAAATAAAATTCATCTTAAGATTGTTGGGGAAATTTACACCGATTACGTGCATATTATATTCACAAAAGCATATCGATTATTTACGTGAAATCGAAACATAATTTTAACTTACTGAAATAGGATTTGAGAAGTAAAACATAAAAGTTACCAAATCTGAATGCATGGATATGGATTCATCCCTTTCGATTCTTGAACGAAAGCAAATTATTCTTTTAATCAAATCTCGCAAAACAAACATGTAAATAATGTTAATCAGTTTCTAAAATCAAATCATAATTAAGATAAATCAAAAATGAAGGAAGAAAGACGCAAGTGATGAATTTTTGGTCGAGGTAAGTGTTTGACACTTGGTCCTTAAGATGAATTTGTCCCACATTGGTGCTAACGATTTTTCGACAATCATCTCCCAAGATACAACAACCATGTGAAGCCATAGGAGCACTCCAAATGGCTTCGACTAGCGAACTCGAACAGAATTTCCTCCCTACGAAGGAAATGCATGAAAATGCTATGGAATTAGAAATGAGAGAATTGCAAGAGGAGAATGAATGCTCAATGCAATTGGTGTACCCAAAATCATGTCCATAGGGTTCTATTTATAGATGTAGAAAGGATGCAAATGTAGTATGGGCCAAAACATGCATCCTTTCAAAAAGTTGCAACACTTGGCCAAAACCAACATCCTTTCGAAAAGTTACAACACTTCATTTCTTACAAGTTTGATACGTAATTTCTCATTCATTCGAAATTGGTTTCGAGATTCCAAATATACCACGACGATCTACTCGATGAGTAGAATAAGTTGGTCTATTTACTTTTGTAATTTGACCATTAGATCAATTAGAATATTTGGTCGAAGTTGACACGTAGTCACACGTTTTCATCTTTCACTTTTACACACCTTTTCATTTTTTCAAATTTTGGTTAATTATTTGAACAAATTCCTACAGTGTTCAAGATGCTTTCTTTCAATCTTGTTTGACTTCTGATTTTTATGTCTCAAAGACAAAGGCAGAAAGGTTTTGTGAGAGAAACCTTCCTTTGGCATGTCTATTGCCAAAACTAAGATAAACAATGGCAAAACACCTTTCCAGTAGCAAAATCACGTCATCTCTTCAGATTTTTCTCCTCTTTTGATGCCAGATTATTTTTTGTTTGCAAACAACCCCTTTCCATGGATCAAATATGGCCATATTTTTCAACTTGTCAGAAATCTCATTTCTTCAAGGGAAAATTCGTATGTTTCTAGTGACCTTTTTTTTTTTTTTTTTTTTTTGGAGGCTGATCTCTGTGATTTTGGGTAGAACAAATTGCCAAGAAAAATTAAGTTTTTCTGGTGGCTTTTTGTACGTGGTAATAACATGGGTAATGTAACTTTTCTTACATACTGCGCCAATCTGTTGACCCCAAAAAATTAGCCAACAAAATCCCGACCTCGTCCCCTCCATGTGGACATCACTTGCACATTGAAACCACGTTAAGAGGCAAAGGCCGCTAGTCGAGAAAAGGTCCGATGATTGTTTACACTCTGACGATCAAGTCAACGACTGGACAAGAGAAAAATGAGTGCAAAAGATGGGAGATGGGGTTTGGCTAGGGTTAGAGAATGTACTTTAAAAGGAAATGGATTCACACACACACACACACACACACACACATATATATATATATAGAAAATTGAATGGGCAAGTGCACTAATGAGCCAAGTCCAAGCCTAATAGGAGGGCCCAATATGAGATAACTTTAAAAGTATAACAATATTCACCTCGGTTGCTTCTCAATCTCACTCACAAAAGATAAGTTAATGGTGATGATTTGCAAGCCACAAAGCTAAGAAAAAGCAATGAAAGAAGCACGAAGAAAAGGCAAAAAACGATGGAGGAAGTCACCAATTTTTGAAGCATGAAGCAAACTGATTTTTTCCTCTATATAGCACACATTTTTCCCCTCCAGTATATATATATATATATATATATATATATATAGAGGGGGGTCCCTGAAAAGAGGGTTGTTTCAAGGATTTTAAGGTTGTTGTAGGGGGTTTGTTAAAACAATTATGAAAATCCTACTCAGTACTCTTCTTAATTTAAATTTCTTTTTCTTTTGATAAAATAATATCCCTTTTTTTTTTTTTTTTAAAACATGCCATCTGAGATATATGAACTTGGGCCTAACTCCATTCTTGTAAGGACACCACTGGCACTCCCTTAACAAGAATTTTTAAAACAGTGATCCCTTTCCCTCTTCTATGCGTCTCCTAGCCTCTCCACTGGGCCTTTACGCTTTGAGAGGTCACTCAGGGCTTATTTTAAAAACAGTTTAAACTTTTAACTTGGAGTTAAGACATGCTTTTATCATATACTCAGCATGAAGCATTAAAATCTTTGCAAAAATCATAAAAATTTTATAAACAGAAACTATTTAAAAGATTTGGGACTAATATTAACTATTAGCACCATATCTTAGAACTATAAACATACCTACAGGAATGATCCATCTGTAGTTTAAAACAAATTATCAAAATCTCAAAATATTTTTGTGGGATATTATTCTATCTAAGAATAAGAACAATTAAGAATTTCCCTTTCAGGGGGGTCCCTGAAAAGAGGGTTGACTTGTTTCAAGGATTTTAAGGTTGTTGTAGGGGGTTTGTTAAAACAATTATGAAAATCCTACTCAGTACTCTTCTTAATTTAAATTTCTTTTTCTTTTGATAAAATAATATCCCTTTTTTTTTTTTTTTATTTTTATTTTTATTTTTTTTTTTAAACATGCCATCTGAGATATATGAACTTGGGCCTAACTCCATTCTTGTAAGGACACCACTGGCACTCCCTTAACAAGAATTTTTAAAACAGTG
>NW_019235333.1:99855-101060 GCF_002742605.1 Olea europaea var. sylvestris
TTGGAGTTAAGACATGCTTTTATCATATACTCAGTATGAAACATAAAAATCTTTACAAGAATTATAAAACTTTTTTTTAAAAATTAAAAATTTTTATAAACAAACATTGTTCTTATAAGATCTGGAACTAATATTAACTATTAGTACCATATCTTAGAACTATAAAAATACCTACTGGAATGATCCATCAGTAGTTTAGAAAAGAAAATATTTTTGTGGGATATTTTTCTATCTAAGAATAAGAATAATTAAGAATTTTCCTTTCGGAAAGAAAAGAAAATTAGAACATCTTTGAGATAACTCAAGGCTTTGTATTGTATAAATTTTCTTGTGTGTTTACAAATGAAAGAATGATCTCCTTTTATAGGAGAGAAAGACGCGTTTTTCAAAAGCAAGGAATCTTTTGCTTTTGAAAATGTCAAAAAGAAAACAGTAAAAAGCTATACTATCAAATCTTACTTTATCAAACAGTAAGATTCTTTACAAATATTTTCAAAAAGAGAACAGTAAAATTCTACTTTTCGTACAATAATTCTTGAAATTTCTTGAATTCGGGACACAAAAGTCTTGGATTGATTGAGTCTAATCTGAAAAACTCTTGTCTTTTTGCCAAATGTCTGAGTAATTTCTTATCTTGTTGCATAATTGTGTCTGCCAATACTGTCTAAAGAATCTCCTCCGTCAGTACATCCATCTGGATTGTCTTCTTCTGAGTAATTGTCTTCAAAATTATCCAAATCTTTTTCTTGTTCAATTTTCTTTTTGCCTTTATTTTTCTTTTTAATCTGTATTTTCTTTTTCTTCGTAGTACTTTGTTTAACTTGTTGCTGTATTTCTTCGATCTTTTCAAACATTTCTTTGATTCTTCTGATGTCTGATTGAGAAATCTGTTCTGGATCTTGAGCTGATTGAAATGAATCCGAAAAATTAATTGGGTTTTTCTGTTTAAGGTCTATTAGGCTTATAAGTCTAGTAATAGAATTTCCAGTCTGCTGTGTCTGGTCTTCAGAAAAATTTTTATTTTCTGTAATAGGATTTTCAGCCTGTTGAGTCTGATTAAATTGAAAAGTAGGGGAATCAACAGTCCCCTGAGTCTGTTGAGCTTTTGGTAAGCCCAGAACCATAAACGGATTTGATAAGTCTTTACCAGCTTCCGTTTGAGCTGGACTAGCTATAGAATTCTTGGGCTCTATAGTACCTGCTTG
>NW_019235333.1:110836-111945 GCF_002742605.1 Olea europaea var. sylvestris
TTTTTGTTCTTCTTCATTATTATTATATTCTGTTTCAGAATCATTATTTCTATTTATATGACTATAATTACCAAACCTTAAACTAGTTCTTCCATGTAAGTCTTTGTATGTTATAGCTTCTTGAGGAGCTAAAATTGGTTCTTGATTTTCTAGAAATTTTTCTAAATCCCATTCTAATCCTGCTAAAAGTTCTGAATCATAAGTTTTAGGCTTAATCATTTTTATTCATTTACTACTCATTAAGTTTATTACTTTATCTATATATAATTTATATTTTGTTTGAGAATTATTGCTACATCTTCCCAAAAATCCTATACTTATTAATAAATTTTCTCCTGAAACAACATCTTCATATCCATGTGTTTGAATTCCTATCTTAATTTTTTCAGAAAAATCTTTTATGGTTAATAGAAAATCTGGATTACAATATACAATTCCATTATTATCATTCATATCTACTTCTGTACTAGCTATCATACTTTTTTCCATATTTTGAATTCTTTCATCATAAATAGTTAATAAAACTTTATTTCCTAAATTTTTTCTCATTAATCCTTTAATTCCTATTACTATTAATCCTAAGTGCATAAATCTAAAATTCTTTTTTCTTAATTCTTTTTTAGATTCTTCTGATATTAATGATAATTGTCTTACTTGACCATCTAAACATTGAATTGATACTTCTCTAGTATGTCTAAAAAATTGAGTTCTTGATTCAAAAATTCCTCTATTATAAAGATTTTCTGGATTAAGTAATTGTAAACCATGAGTCTGAAATCTATTATAATCTTGTTCAGGATCTATAAGTTCTTCTATATTCTGATTATACTGAGGTTGTCTATGTAATATTCTTTCTATAATATTTGTACTTATATTAGAAGTATTATGTCTACCTCTATCATAAGGTTCTGAAGATGATCCTACTTCACTAATAGTCCTTGATCTACCAGGAAAATTATTCATACTTTATAAAATGTTGTAGATAATTTTCTAGTTATTTTTTCTTTACCAGTATTTTTTAAACTTAATTTATCTAAGTTATTTATTATATTTTCAATGTCTTGATTTGGTTTATTTTCTATATTATTTAATTTTTTATTTATATTTTC
>NW_019235333.1:112760-126725 GCF_002742605.1 Olea europaea var. sylvestris
TTTTTTTTAAACATGCCATCTGAGATATATGAATTTGGGTCTAACTCCATTCTTGTAAGGACACCACTGGCACTCCCTTAACAAGAATTTTTAAAACAGTGATCCCTTTCCCTCTTCTATGCGTCTCCTAGCCTCTCCACTGGGCCTTTACGCTTTGAGAGGTCACTCAGGGCTTATTTTAAAAACAGTTTAAACTTTTAACTTGGAGTTAAGACATGCTTTTATCATATACTCAGCATGAAGCATAAAAATCTTTGCAAAAATCATAAAAATTTTATAAACAGAAACTATTTAAAAGATCTGGGACTAATATTAACTATTAGCACCATATCTTAGAACTATAAACATACTTACAGGAATGATCCATCTGTAGTTTAAAACAAATTATCAAAATCTCAAAATATTTTTGTGGGATATATATATATATATATATAAGTTAGACCAATAAAAGGGTTAAATAAACCAAGATTCAAAGTCATCCAATAGGTAAATATATACAACCTTTGAGTAGTATTAATTTCTTAAACTGCTTCCAACTGTCCACGTGACTTTCGATTCAAGCCTTTAGACTTATTTGATAGTAACAATTTCATTCATTGACCAATGCCTATGAAATTTAATTTGATATTTACATTATAGCCTGGAATTCACTGGGAATTAAAACCCAACAAATCTTCACCTCGATACCCAATCAACCTGCAAGCAATCAAAATATGAAGTTAATATTTGCATAATCAAAGCAACCAATAAAATTAGGATCACAGACCTTACCTCGTGTTTCGGACTTGAAACACATATCATACTTATTCCATGTACTGACCCAAACTAAGGTAAATAGAATCAAATAATAACAATAAATAATTAAGAGCAAATAAACATGTGATGAAAATATAACATAGGATAACACACAAATCTTTTCAAAGTACATTTACATTGAATAATAGATTAACACCAAGTTAATCAACAGATAACTAACACATATGTAACAAATGCATCAATAATCTCATGAAAAAATCTCATCACACTTATCGTATCACATTCTGCGTTACTCACACCTCGAGAACACATCTTCTCTTGTCACCTACCATATTTACTAAGCTGATCACTCAATTCATGTCTAACTGGTAAACCACTATATATCCTAAGTCCGTAGGATAATCCTCTATCACCATATTAGTTCTCTCAATCTAAGTGGATAATAGGTCTCCATCGAACAAAATTGATAGAAGCGTCTTTCTCATACTCCACATAATTAGGATCTTCACAAATAAAAGATTCCAACATTTAATCACATCTCCACTCATGACCCTAATGAAACACTTCACAACCCCGATACTTATAGCCAATGTACCCCTAGTTGTCTATACTCTACATCACCAATGGACACACAACACATTTACTGCTAGTGCATCTCAACCCACTATGCATGTAAACAATTACACTAAGCAATCAAATTGCTCTCAAATTTATACAAATGAACATATCAAACATATTGAAATGCAACAGAATTAAGCAATCACACACATATAGAAAGTATTACATGCATATACACATGCAGTAACTAGGTTTACTATCAATAAACCGGACTAGGCTTTTCACTTGATCCTATGGCCACATTCGTATCACCTCTCATCTTACCCTTTGTTCGCTAAAAAGTGTAAATCACAAATGTACAGATTGCGTTCAAGTAATAAAGTGGACTTTTTGAGTCCGAGATATTGATTCCTTGAGTAATGTTTATTTTCGATTACATAACTTTAATTAATTTAATTTTAACAATAAAAACTAAAACATAGTAAAAATATGATTATGAAAATAACGAAAATAACTAAAATTCTACAAAATTAGAAAATAAAAACCCTTTGAAAATCTTGGCGAAAAACGTGGTTGGAATTCATGGTTTCGTTTAATCGTCACCTAATTAATTTCCCCATAAGTCAATTAACAAATTATTCATTTACGATATTAGACTCGATTTTTCAAATTTAGCTAATTATCTCTCTAAACGAATTTAACCCTAGTTTAACATACTATATCTGTATGTCGATTAAAATCAAACAATTGCATTAAATCTTTGTAAAAATAATTCAATGGGTCACCTAGGGTCAAGGTATATTTCTATCCTATACAATAACCTAGGGTTTCTGCTACTTGGTCTAAAATACACAATCTTCTTTCGAACGATGTACAAATCATTAGACATAATCATTAATTAGCCACATAAATAAAAATGCAAGAAATACAATAATAGATGCACATGGAAATAAACATTAAAAATCAAATAGTGAAATTAAATAAAATTAGGTTAAATTACTACCTTAAATCTCAACAAAAGAAATTAGCACATATTATAACAAAGGATAATATTTATTCAATACAACACAATGATAGAAAATAATAAAGAAAATATAAGATTAAAGATAAAACACATATTTGATTGGATTTTCTTGCATCTTGAGTTCCACAACTCTTCTCAACCTCTTCTTTAATTTATTCTTCTTGTTGTACTCTTGATTTTGCCCCCCAAAGTATCAAAAAAAAAAAAATGAGGTAGGAAGAAGAAGCCTCAATGTGGTTGCCGGTTTTAATATTAAAACTTACAAAATTTGTAGTCAAATCCCCAAATTAACAACAAACATTTAAAACGGTCCTCACATTTCCTTTTTCAATTAAAAGTGGCACCTAGTTGTCAAAGCTTTGCCAAAAAAATGAATTTGATTTCATTTTGTAGCTCTCTAAATAATTGCACATCGAGTTTCTCAACTTTGATCTTATAAAATTTGGTCATTAGATTTTGAATTTCATATAATTCATGCCCTTTATAAATTGCATCTAATGTCCTTCAACTTTTTGCACTTATGCATTTTAGTCACCACTTCAGTAATTTGAACACTTTTAGTCCCTTTGCATTGTTCTCATTAGATGAGTTTTGCCTACAAAAGCCATAAATACATAATTGTGAGAAATTAGCTAAATTTTAATCATTAATTAGCATATTTGGGTATTTAATAAGTGTCCAAATACACACTTATCACCCTTTCTATTTATCCTTCTTTATAAGACAATCCCTCGCAAAGTATTCTGACTTATCACAACTATAACACCTCTTACCATCATACTTGTTCCAAGCCTTGACCTTCTTCTTGTTGTCCTCATGACTCGAGTCACTATTCTTTTGAGCGCTATCAAAATTAATCTACTATTATATTATAATTAGAAAAATTCAATTTTAATTTATAGCATTATCAGCAAGAATGCTATATTTATATGTTATAAAATGTATAAATTTTTGTAACATATAACAATTCTATTTTTTCACTTTTTTTTTTTAATCTTTAACGGAGTTATATAAAGTGTTGGAGGAAAGATGGGTTTACTAACTTGGATTGGTTAAGGCTTTTAAGAGGACAACACTAATAGGAAGAAGGAAGTGAAAAAGGAAACTTGTATTTCTCAATTTCAAGACTTTACACACTTTTTGGCTTGTTACAAAATGGAGGGCACTACCCCTTTATATAGTGTTTACAAGAAGATTCTAGTCCACACATTTTCTAGAGACACCTAGACCACATATCAAGATATTTTCCTAGAATTTTCTAGATATTCTTTATAAAACCACATATCTTACTTAGATATTTATATAAATTTTTCTAGTAGATATTTATATAGATTTTTCTAGATAATGCTTCTAGAAATGCTATGCATGTTGGGCCTTTTAATTGATTTGGGCCTATAAGCAAAATCCTTAAGCCCATATTATTTAGTCCAAAAATCAAGTTTACTACTCAACATCCCCCCTTAAATTTGATTTTGCTACTCCAAGTAGAGTTCTTAACTTGCGGAACACATCATGCTTGAGTGGCTTAGTGAGAATGTCGGGGATCTGCTCCTGGGAGGTTACATATTTTAGCCGCACTTCTTTCTTTGCAATGCTTTCTCTTATGAAGTGATATCTTGTATCAATGTGCTTGCTTCTATCATGGAATGTTGGGTTCTTTGCCAATGCCAATGCCGATTTGTTATCAACATGGATTTCGATTGGCTCTTCTTGTGATACTCCAAGCGTCTTCAACAAGTTTCTAAGCCAAATCGCGTGGCAGACACTTGATGTAGCTGCAACATATTCAGCTTCACATCTAGATAGTGCTACGATCGATTGCTTCTTTGAGCTTCAAGTGAAAGCTGTGTCGCCCAAGTAAAACATGTACCCAGTCGTACTCTTTCTATCATCACTATCTCCGTCCCAATCGCTGTCACTATATCCAACAAGTTTGAACTCATTAGATGATGAATAGACTAAGCCATAATCAAGCGTACTTTTGATATAGCGAAGAATTCTCTTTGTAGTTTTCATATGGGTCATGGTAGGTGTCTCCATATAGCGGCTAATGAGCCCAACTCCAAAAAGGATATCTAGTCTTGTGCACGTCAAATATCTTAGACTTCCAACAAGACTCTTAAAAAGTGTTGAATTTACTTTTTGACCTTCATCATTCTTCGACAACTTGATTCCGCATTCCACGGGGGTGCATACGGGCTTACAGTCCTCCATATTGAATTTCTTTAAAATTTCTTTCGCATATCCTTCTTGTGAGATGAAAATGCAGTCCTCCATTTGCTTTACCTCTATCCCAAGATAGTAGGCCATGAGGCCGATATCCGTCATCTCAAATTCTTGAGCCATGACCTTTTTAAACTCAGTGATCATACTTTGATTATTTCCTGTGAATATAAGATCATCTACATACAAACAACCAAGCAAAATATCTCCTTTCTCATTTACCTTTGTATAAGGGGTATATTCCTGAGGGCATTTTGTAAAGTCATTTTCTAGAAAATACTTCTCAATTCTACTATTCTATGCCCTTGGAGCCTGTTTCAACCCATAGAAAGCCTTTTTTTTTTGTTTCAGGACTTTACCTTCATGTACTTTTATTTTATAGCCCATTGGTTGCTCCACGTAAATTTCTTCTTCGAGATAGCCATTTAGAAATGTCGATTTCACGTCCATTTGGAATATCTTCCACTTATTTTGCGCTGCAAGAGAGATAACTAATCTTATGGTTTCTAAACGAGCAACAAGATCAAATACCTCTTCATAATCAATTCCCGACCGCTGGTTGTAGCTTTTGGCAACCAATCTTGCTTTGTATCTTTCTACGTCTCCTTTAGCATTCTTCTTTGCCTTGTACACCCACTTAACTCCGATTGCTCTCTTTTCTTTGGGAAGAGTTGTCGGCTCCCATGAGTCATTTTTCTCAATAGCCTTAATCTCTTCATCCATGGTATTTCTCCATCTTTTATTTTGCATCGCTTCTTCATACCCTATTGGTTCACAATCGACAAAAAAAAAAGTGTGAGATCATTTTGATTTTCGGTTACCTCATATAGCTCTTGTAGGCTCCTCATCCGTGGTGTCCTTTTGCTTGAACTTTCTCCTTGTGAAGATGATGGAGAAGCATCTCCATGAGTAGGTGATAGAGCTCTTGCTGCTCTCCATTCTCTTGTTCTTCTTCATCAAAAAATGGTAAGAAGTCATAGTCTTCTTTTTGGACACCCCAATCCCAAGCTCCTTCTTCATCAAACTTGACATCTCTACTTATGGTGATCTTCTCATTGCTTGGATTATGCAACTTGTAGTCTTTAGAGCGAGAGTCATAGCCGATGAAGACATACCTTTCACTTTTGTCATCTAACTTGGACCGTTTTTGATCTGCTACATGAGCATATGCAATGCTCCCAAATACTCGTAAGTGAGAGATGTTGGGCTTTCTTCCACTCCATGCTTCTTGTGGTGTCTTATTCTACACTCTTCTAGAAGGTGATCAGTTAGATAGATACACGTCGCAATTAACAGTTTCAGCCCAAAGTTCTTTGGGCAATCTCTTACTTTTGAGCATGCAGTGGGCCATGTTAAGAATGGATTTGTTCTTTCTTTCGGCTATTCCATTTTGTTGTGGAGAGTATGGAACTGTCAATGGGCGACGAATTCCATTCTCCTCACAATATTTCTCAAACTTTTTGGAGGTGAACTCTCCTCCTCTATCTGATCTCAAGGCTTTTATACTATATCTGCTTTCTTTTTCAACAAGAGCTTTAAACTTCTTAAAAATTTCAAAAACTTCCAATACTTGTTTGAGAAAATAGACCTAAGTCTTTCTACTGAAATCATCAATAAAAAGAATAATATAATTGCTCTTACCGAGAGAGCTTGGATTAATTGGCCCACAAACATCGAAGTGTACAAGTTCTAGCGGCTTCTTAGCTCTTGTAGATGCTTCTTTTGGAAAACTTTTTCTCGAATGCTTTCCAAGTAAGCATCCTTCACATAATTTATCCGCATGATTTATCGGAGGTAAACCTTTCACCATTTTCTTCTTACTCAACAACTTTAAGCCTCCAAAATTAAGATGCCCAAATCTCAAGTGCCAAAGCCAAGATGAATCTTTAAGACAAGCGTTTAAGCATTTAGCGACACCATCTTGAATGCTTAACGCAAACATTCTATTTCTTGTCATAAGGACTTTGGCAATCAAATTTTCTCTTTGATCTCTTATTGAAAGACTATGATCTTTCAAATGAATATCATAGCCCTTCTCTAAGAGTTGTTCCAAACTTAAAATGTTATTCTTCATATTGGGCACATAATAGACATTTGAGATAAATTGATGTGTACCATTTTTCAAGCGGATCAAGATTTTACCTTTTCCTTTCACCGGGATCTTGGATTCATCTCCAAAGATAATGTTGCCGCTTACTGATTCATCAAGCTCCACGAACATGTTTTTTCTTCCACACATATGGTTGCTTGCTCCTGTATCCAAATACCAAGTATTCTTTTCTCTGCTCTCTTCACCTTTGTAAGCCAACAGTAGTGCAGGATCTACTTCACTTTCTCGACAAGCGTAGATGGCTTTCTCCTCAACTTGGTTAGTAATATTTCTACATTCTGAAGCATAATGACAAAGTTTTTGACAATTGTAACATTTAATTTGAGATTTGTCATACCTTGGTCCTTCATTTTGCCTCGTACCTTTTCCTCTTCCGCGACCTCTGGTAGAAAATGAACTTTGTCTTCTTTCCTCCTTGTAGAATGCAATTCTTCCTCGATCTTGGCCTCATCATCTTCCTCTTTGGCTTCTTCTACTATTGAACCTTCTTTCACCCTCGTTCAAAGTGAGCTTTGTTTGAAGAGCTTGCTCTAATGGCTCTTCTTTCACCTTTTACCTTAGTCTTTCCTCATGGGCTTGTAAAGATCCCATGAGTTGATCGACACTCATACTATCTAGATCTTTAGATTCCTCAATGGCTACAACTATGTAGTCAAATTTAGAATCTAAAGACCTAAGTATCTTCTCAATTACTCGAGTGTCGTTCAACTTTTCTCCATTCCTTTTTAATTGATTCACAATAGCTAATACTCTAGAAAAGTAATCAGAAATTGATTCTGATTCTTTCATATGTAAAGTTTCAAACTCACCTCGAAGTGCTTGAAGTCGAACATTTTTCACCTTCTCAACTCCTTTGTGGGAGTTTTGCAGGATCTCCCATGCTTCTTTACTCGTAGTAGCACAAGCTACTTTCTCGAACATGCATTCATCTAAGGCTTGATAGATGAGGGTGAGCGCCTTCTTGTCCTTCTTCCTTGCATCCTTCAAACTATACATTTGTGCTTGGGATAGAGCAACCTCGTCTTGTGGCTCCGTGTAGCCTTTCTCTACGATCTCCCATGCATCTTGCGACACGAGCAATGCTTTCATCCTTATGCTCCAATTGTCGTAGTTATCCTTGTTGAGTTGGAGGACTTGAAAAGGAATCATCCCACTTGCCATTTTTCATAAGAACCTTGATACCAGTTTGTTGGAGGAAAGATGGATTTACTAACTTGGATTGGCTAAGAGTTTTAAGATGACAATACTAATAGGAAGAAGGAAGTGAAAACGAAAACTTGTATTTCTTAATTTCAAGACTTTACATACTTTTTGGCTTGTTACGAAATGGAGGGCACTACCCCTTTATATAGTGTTTACAAGAAGATTCTAGTCCACACATTTTCTAGAGACACTTAGACCACACATCAAGATATTTTCCTAGAATTCTCTAGATATTCTTTATAAAACCACATATCTTACTTAGATATTTATATAGATTTTTCTAGATAATGCTTCTAGAAATGCTATGCATGTTGGGCTTTTTAATTGATTTGGGCCTATAAGCAAAATCCTTAAGTCCATATTATTTAGTCCAGAAATCAAGTTTACTACTCAACATAAAGGAGATTAAAGGGGTTCAATGGGAGGAGAAGAAGGTGAAGTTTAATTGTGGTGTAGCAGGAGAAAAGGTATATCCCCGGTCCAGGTTTCAGGTTCCATCCGACTGACGAAGAGCTTGCAGTTATTATCTCAAAAGGAAAATTCATGGCCTTATCATTCCAGAAGTTGATCTTTACAAATGTGCCCTGGAAATTAGAAGGTTATTTCTCACTCTTGTCCATATATTTGAGTTTGGACAGAATTTTAACATAATACAGTCCAAACATATTCAATTTCTTAGTTTTACATCACATGAATATTGTCATTTTATTTCCGAGTCTTATAACATTGCTACTGCAGAAATCCATAGTATTTTTTTTTGGACCCAAATGGATTCAGAACCTACAACAAGAGCGGGATATTGTGTTGGAAGTCCACTGGGAATGATTGGAAGATGAGTAGCTGAAATCGACCCATTGGAATGAAAAGATATTGGCATACTATCGGGTCTTAGGACTGATTGGGAGATGTATTTGTTAAGGGAAGAACTTAAAACAATATATTCATATATAGAACAGCGCAACATATTTACATTAAATTCGTGAAAGATTCGAAAGTCCTGAAAACATTTCAGCGACTTGCAAAGTTGGGATTTGGATCCTCGTGAATAAGTTCATTTCACTGTGCCAATTTTTGTGCCAAAATAGTCTTTAATTCTTATTTTTTTTATTTCACTGATAAAGAAAAGATTTTTTCATCGATAAAATTATTATTAAGGAACAAATGATTGTTGATGGCTCTAAATCACAGGTTTAACACATATATAGAGCATCAACATTTCCAACTAAAACAACTCCTTCCCGTTTATCATCGTAGAAATATCGTGCAATTTAAATAAGTAGAGTAAATTAAATAATATACTACTAGAATTCCCATCATTTGGATATTTATTTTAGGAAATGTAATTATACTTTTATTTTATAAATTTTCGAGCAATTTTCTAATTAAATTAGACTTGTACGTTTAAAACATATATAAAGAGAGTTTGAGAACTATTAATCAGCCTAGTTCTTCGCATCGTCACTCTCCCTCTAAATTCTTTCTCTTCTCTCTGCTCCTTTCTTCATCAACCTAGTTCTTATTCGATTGTGTTCTACATCAACACAAATTGTTCTCACTTATGCATCTTCAGTAACAAGAGATACTGATATTTATTTGAGGTCTATATCTTTGAGGACCGTTTGAGATCTGTTATCTTGACTTCTTATTGCTAATTCTCTCGTTTAGGAACAGTTTGCTTTCCAGTTCCAAATGAGAATTCATTAATTATTTTAAATTAATTAATTTGATTTTAATGGGGGAGAGAATATGCCAAGACTCATCGATATACTTCGAGTTAGAAATATCGCTCAAACTTAATTACATAATTTCGATTAGGTTTCCAGCTCAAGTGATCAAAACAATCAGCTACTTGATATTGAACTTGAAATTAATGTATCTAGTATGCTTATTTATAGATTTTAAATAAATTCGATTCTAGAACCCCGTCATGGTTAAAGAGTCAAACTATATTTTTCCCATTTATTTATCGGGCAACGGCGTGGCTGTTGGGCTTTTGATTTTGACTTCCAAAAATAAGGACAAGATTCACCAAGAGAATTGCAACGATCATCCCTCCTTTCTTCTTCATAAACCTCTGATACATCATTTACATTTGACCAATGTCTATGTCTGATCATTCTTATTTACCCACAAAACAAAACCCTTCATATTCTGTCCAAAAATCAAACATGAAGGCAGCTTCTCCAATACTCATGGCATTGATTGTCACATACATGAGCTGCGTGATGGTTTTATTTTATTTTTTGTTAAACCTGCAGAGGGAATCATAAGAATCAACTGGGAAAAGCCTACCAAAGATTGATCCCAGCGAACGTCGTAGATTTGCTTTTACAGAATGGGATTCAAGAGGCTAGAATTTTTTCGTTGCTGCTGATAATGTTATAGCTGCCTTTTCCGAGAGTGGTGTTCCCCTCTCCAATTACGTCCCTCATCTGATAAACTCTTCCACAGATGCAGAAAAAAGGATCCAAAAATCAATTATTAAATTCAAAAGCCGGAATGTTGATATAAAGTTCGTTTTATTCATGATTTTTTTGTTTATATTAATAAGGGAGCTCGACCTCATCTCTAACTAAAATGCAAAAAAAATCAACTTATCGTGTGCGGGGAATAGGGAGTACGATATAAAAGTTAGAGAAACTTTATTCGTCCCAGTGATCGACTAGTATAGTGCTTTTGTGGCCCATGGTCACTATCAAACTCGCGACTTTAAGGGGATTCCGTAAATTTATCATTATTGATGTTATTGTTGACGACATTGGTTTTATTACAGGTACGTAAATGCAGGGGCTGAACCCCTCTAAAAAACCTACGATAACGTTGATGATGCGTTGAAACTTATCCAAACCGCACTGAGTGATGCTGGCTATGGGGATCTCGTGAAAGCAACATTTCCTCATTACACTGATGTTGTGAATCACCGCTCTATGAAACCATCAGAAACTTATTTTCGCGATGACATAAAGGATAAAACTGTTGATCATCTAAAATTTCTGAATGAAAAAAACGCTCCTGCTTCGGTAGACGTTTATCCCATTCGCTATTGCAATGAAAATGATTGACCCTGATTTTACATTCTTTGATTACAACTCCATATTCTATGTGCTCGATGACAACGGCCTAAATTACACCAATGCGTTCGATTTCTTGTACGATTCGTTCTACTGGGCAATGAAGAAAGCTGGTGTCCCTTATCTCAGACTAGTCGTTGGACAGATCGGTTAGCCAATATATGGTTACCCTAATGCCAATACAGAAAACGCACAACGATTTTACAAAGACTTGTTGCCATATGTTGCTGGAAACAAAGGCCATTGTGACCAGGGAGGCCTATTGATGTGTATCTGCACAGCATTTCCGATGGAAACCGGCTTGGCCTCTGGTACGGTGGCTTCCAACGCCGACGGCCAGCCCAAATACAAGATTGATTTCTCAGGCAAAGGGTGCGATATCTTCCCTACAATTGCCAAAGGCATTACCCGAGTTCCTAAACGTTGGTGCACATACAATGGGGATTTGAGTGACATGGAAATGGTGAAGGAGTAGGACAGGGCGTGTTTGGAATCGGATTGCTCGAGCCAGGCATCAGGAGGTTCTTGCAGCCACCTCGATTTCAAACAAAATGTTTCCTATCGCTTCAATAGGTTCTTCCAAATGAAACAACAAAAGACTCATGAGGAGGCGTGTAGTTTCCAAGGTTTGAGCCAAGTCGTACCAGATGATCCATCTACTGGGACATGCATATTCCCTATTGAAATATTGGCAGCTGAAACCGATGATGATAATTTTAGCGCATAAGTAGGATTTTATCTTTATCTTTTATTCAAAAGAGTCCTGCTGCTGTTTTATTTCCTGCGTAGAAGGTTTATGTTGGGAATCTACTTACACATGCACAACGAAAAATTAAAATTATTTCGATTCCCACCGAGGATCCCTTTGTGTTTAGATAAAAACCGTGATAAAGATTGTACCTTTGACGAATTTTGCAAACCTTTTGCTTTTCTTTTCATTCCAACAATCTTGATTCGCCACCCATAGCTGTCCAATTGTCCAGCCTCCAACGGTGATCCACACAGAGAACAGGATTGCAGCTACCAAGGTTTTCCTCTTGTGCCAGCAAGAATAATGAAAGCCATATGAATCTCAAACCCTATCTATGTATTTATATAAACCCAAACGGGCTCGACCCCATCCGGTCCAATATTTAATTAATCTATTTAATTAAACCCGGTCTGTGAATTAATTAATCAAATTAATTAATTTGGGAATATAAATAAAAAATCCAATTAATTAATTTATCCAACGATTGTTAAATTAACCAATTGACAATTTGCAATCTTCCAATTCTCTTTTGTGTGCGACCCATTAGGTTCCCGACCACGATGCCTAATGACGTGAAATATTATTTTGATCTAACCAAAATTGATAATTTAAAACACCCTTTTAATTTATCGTTAATTCACACTCGCCGTCCCTGATTGACATCTAGCAATGTGTCAAGGCAATACATGTGACGGGAAATGTCAGGTGGTGTGACAAAACCAAACTCGTTCGTTTACCGTGAAACTATAATCCCTTCGTCAATATGATCCGATCAATTACGAGATATGGAAGCGTGTCAATCTCGATCATCGATCATATCTTTCACTCCACTATTAAGTCAATATAAGTCGAAAACTCCTTTTCGACTTATGAGTACACCTTGACCAAGTATTTCATCATCGATTTAATTGAATGAAACGCAGATCATAATCTCCTACTATCTAAGAGTGACGAATCCTTTATCGATCAATCACAATCTTCATACGATTCTTGACGTATCCGAACGATGTCGTATTAGCGGCTCTTTGCAGAGCAACTTCCAACACCGCCAAAGTATGACTATCCTCATATAAGGTACCATGACGACCTCAAGTCAAAGGACCAATTCTACTACCGAACGCTAGAGATTAACTACTGACACTCAGATAGTTATCCATGTGGAATCTCTCGACGGGTCTCCAATGTTTTGATCTATAACAAAACATCCACGTGTTCATTTAAGTGTCACCACACTTTAACTTGTGAGATCAGCTACTTACTTCACAAGTAAGAAATGCCACACGTGATGGTCTATCCGTAATAACGATATCCGTATCTCGTTATTACTTACAACCACTGATGATTTAAGATTCAATCAGATGTAATTTGTATCTCACAATCACAACCCTTTGTGATTAATAAATTACGAAGATTTGAATCTACGGACTCTATTATTTATTTAATTGTCTATTAATTAAATAATAGATCTGCCATTAAATTGTATTAATTATATATCAAAAGTATTTATGTCCAAAGTTGATTGGACCTAGGGCATAATACTTACAAACTCCCACTTGCACTAGATCTAATCACTTATGTATCCAATATCATAAGTCTACATGACGATCATGTTTATGCTACGACAACTCTTTGTCAGTGGATCTACAATATTGTTAAATGTGGAAATTTGTTCTTCTCTTTACGTCACTTCTATGTATTATCTCTCTGATGAGATTATACCGCCTTAATATATATTTGGATCATTGATGAGACCTTAGTTCCTTCGCTTTCGCAATGGCTCTATTGTTATCACAATACAATGGCATGTGATCAACAATATCATAAACTACTCCAAATTCATTTATGAACATCATGATCCAGATTGCAACTCTTTGCTACTTCTGAAGTAATCATGTATTAAGTTTCTACTATTGAATCAACGGTCGCTTCACGTTTGGAACCTTTCCAACATACCGCTTAAGAGTAAACCAATTTCTCCATATGAAATCTTCTTAATATTTCATCTATGTAAATTCGGATGAGTTAAGTAATCTTCTAGATCTACCTCTATAGTCAAGTTGCTTATCTCATATCGTTCATGAAACAACCATTTATTTCAACGATTGAAACATATGGATGTCGTTTTCTATAATGTTAGCAATACGACAATGCTCCCACTATCTTCTTGTAAACACACAATTCGTCTTCAAATTTGATAAAATCAAACACTTTGACTTTTCCATCAAATCTAAGATTTAGCTCCAAGAGACTTCTCTTAACCTATAGTCAC
>NW_019235333.1:126947-130543 GCF_002742605.1 Olea europaea var. sylvestris
TAGCTCCAAGAGACTTCTCTTAACATATAGTCACGGTATGCAACTGTTGCAAGCAAAACCCAAATGGACTTAAGCAAGGTTACAGGAGAAAGGTTTTACCAAGGTCAACACTTAACTTTTACTTCTAGCCTTACTTTGTATATGAATATTTACATCCATATCGACTTTCTCCTTGTAAACTATTTACAAAACTTATGAGTTTTATTCCATCAGGAGGCTTGACCAAGGTCCAAACCTTGTTCACATATGTCGAGTTCATCTCGAGTTTCATGGCCTTTTGCTGTCTCTTTTAAGTCAACACTTGACTCTATTTTGTTGGTGCAACTAGCAGATTCATTATCCTGGACCAGTAATACCTGATTAGTGATCATGGATTCGCTCCTTCTTGAAGGTCGAATGATCCTACTAGATACACATAGAGCTGACATGTCCTCAGGAGTTACTTCCTGATTAAGAGTATGTCCCATATCAGATATGGGATCAAACTCGAATTTATCTAATTGGTTAACTATATCTGTAGACTCTTGAACTCTTTCAAGTTCTATTTTGCTCCCACTGTCTTCCCCTAGAGTAAACATTTTCTCTAAGAAGATGACATGTTGTGAGACGAAGACTTTCTTCATGATAATAGAATTTATATTCAAATTTTTGCTTTAAATATCCCTACAAATACGTATTTATCAGATTTAGTGTCAAACTTATCCTATTCAAGGCGCTTCAAACAAGCGTCACGGCCCCAAGCTTTCATATAAGATAAATTGGGACTATCGCCTTTCCACAACTCGTATGGAGTTCTGATAACCAATTTAGATGGGACATGATTTATTGTGTTGCACACTGCAATCAATGCATGACCCCAAAATAATTTTGGGAAATTTGCATGGCTTGTTATTAATCGCATTATATCTAACAGTTAACGATTCCTCCTTTTAGATACACTACTATGCTGCAGTGTATGTGGAGGAGTCCACTGCAAGAGAATCTCATTCTCTCTTAAATAATCTAGATTTTATCTTTAAAATACTCTCATTTGATTGAATCTTAATGTGAGGGTATCTTTACCTATTTGTTTCTCTACTTTTAGTTTGAATGCCTTGAACTTTTCAAAAGTTTCATGTTTGAGTTTTCATCAAGAATATGATCATTGATGAAATAAGAGAAACATTATCTGACATTAATTGACACGAGTTCATATGCATCACTATGCATTAGATCAGTAATTATGCTGACCTTTCTTCTTTTCAAGTAAAAGAAGATTTGGTCATTGTGCCAGACATGCATAATTTGTACTTGTCAAAATCAATTAATCCCAAGTATACATCTCTATGTAACTTTGGAATTACTTTTCATCTACATGACAAAGTCTGTCATGCCAGATTTCGATAATAATTAGATTATCGCATTTATGCCTTATAATTTCTATACTCATTATAGAATCCTTAGTATTTAGAATATAAATGTTATTTTGTAACTTACCACAACTATTAAGATCTTAATCAAGATATGCAGGAACAACAATTGTCCTTAAAATTAAAATGGTTCATGTCTGAACATGAAATTCATTTTAATGTTTCAGCTATGGTGGGTACAAAGCAACATTTCTCTAATTCCATTACTAAGTCAAAAGGCAACGGTAAGAAGTATGCTCTTACAGGCAATGCAGCAACATTTGCTCATCTCCAACATGTAGGTTAATTTCTCTTTTTCTCAGTGGTCTACTTCTATTTAGTTTCTCCATATTTGTATAAATATGAGATTTACATCTGGTATCAGATACCTAAGAAACTCGTGAAGTAGACGTAAGCCATACAATATTCCTTCCAACGACCTTTCATTCTATAATGAAACCAATGGTCATTAGATTTGGTATTATCCTTCGCTTAGACTGTCTTAACCATATTGGACACTTTCATAAAGCCCCTTTAGACTTCTTCTTAATATCTTTAGAGGAATCGATGGCTTGCCCACTACTAACTTTGATGTTGGGCTTAACAGTCTTAAGCATGTTAAGCAACTCAATAATTGTGCATTCGAGCTTATTCACGTTAAATTCATAATTAGTTGTGAATAGCTTTCTTTGACAGGGATTGCGGAACCAAGTCACTACTTAATTCATGATTTATGATTGAATTTAATTGAGACATTTCTCAACGTCAATCATCTTCAGTGTCTACGCATCGATTGAAGAGTACTTTGTCATTTTGCACCGGTATAGTTGTTTAAAAGTCTCATATCCTTCCAAACATGATTATTTTCATACAACTCTTTGTAATGAAGAATTATGTGTTAACATCTATACTCTTAAGTTACTTTTGTAACTCAGTGATATAGTTGCAAGTATCACATAAGTTGCAGTGCTATTATCATCACTGCGTTTATTTCGGTAGCCACTTCTTCTTTAATCGAGTCATCAACAGGTGTCTCTGGAAAGGGCTACTTAAGGACGTGACCAATTTTCTCATGCATGAGAACAATTCTCAAATTGTTGTGTCAATTAAGAAAATCTAGTTTGGTTGTTGACATCTAGTATGCCATTCAAATACATACGGTTACTCATAATTCAATAAGTTTAAATGACGGAAAAGGAAAGAATAATATATAAAATGCATCAATTAATTTAACATGGACTTTTATTAAATTAATTATGTTCCCACTGTTTAACTAAAATTTATAACCCTCTTACATAAATTTATGGAGTCCATGCTTGACTTCCAGTGGGCTGGGATCCCATCTATTGTATTAAGACCTTGAGTGTACTCAACAAGCCCTAATATAACATTTGGGTAGATACTATTATCAATTGTATCTCCATACAACTCTCAGATCATTAAGCTGACAAATCTTTGTCTTCACACATCTTATGTGTTAGCTTAACATGCCTCTAAAATTTATCACATTAAATGTACTCAACAAAAGATAAATTTTAGTTAAGTCAAACCCGTCATTCAGAAATATCAAATATTTCATAATGTCAAACATATCCCTAATGGACCAGCCTTGAGTGTACTCAACAAATTGAGACGATTTGAGAATCTGGTTTTTCACTATAATGATGGAAGACGATTATAAATGTGACTTAATATTTTATGGAAGGATTTTGCAAATAAAGGTCTCAACGTAATAATAATATTTATTTTATTATACATCTACCATGCAAATATATATATACATATATATATATATATATATATATATATATATATATATCTCCTTGAGTGTACTCAACAAAAGATAAACTTTAGTTAAGTCGGACCCATCATTCAGAAACATCTGATATTTCATAGTGTCAGACATATCCATAATAGATCAGCCTTGAGTGTTCTCAACAAGCTAAGATCGATTTAGGACTCTGGGTTTTCACTATAATGATGGAGGACGAATGTAAAATGTGACTTAATATTTTATTGAGGTTCTTATATGCTTAGGTCTCACCAATATCGATATAATCACATATATATAATTTATTATACATCTACTATGCAAATAAATATACATATAGTATAATACAATAGTGTGGACGATAATGGACTTTTACTATCTAGTCTTCCCGAGCCATAAGGAAGACTAGTTGGTCAATTCCTAGGGGGTATGGCATT
>NW_019235333.1:149034-156010 GCF_002742605.1 Olea europaea var. sylvestris
AGTGTACTCAACAAAAGATAAATTTTAGTTAAGTCAAACCCATCATTCAGAAATATCAAATATTTCATAGTGTCAAACATATCCCTAATGGACCAGCCTTGAGTGTACTCAACAAACTGAGACGATTTAGGATTCTCGTTTTTCACTATAATGATGGAAGGTGATTACAAATGTGACTTAATATTTTATTGAGGGGATTTGCATACAACTCTTAGATCATTAAGTTGACAACTCCTTGTCCTCACATATTTTATCATGTCTCTAAAATCTATCTCCTTGAGTGTACTCAACAAAAGATAAACTTTAGTTAAGTCGGACCCATCATTCAGAAACATCTGATATTTCATAGTGTCAGACATTTCCATAATAGATCAGCCTTGAGTGTTCTCAACAAGCTAAAATCGATTTAGGACTCTGGGTTTTCACTATAATGATGGAGGACGAATGTAAGATGTGACTTAATATTTTATTGAGGTTCTTGTATGCTTCGGTCTCATCAATATCGATATAATCATATATATATAATTTATTATACATCTACTATGCAAATAAATATACATATAGTATAATATAATAGTGTGGACAATTGTGGACTTTTAGTATCTAGTCTTCCCGAGCCATAAGGAAGACTAGTTTGTCAATTCCTAGGGGGTATAACATTGAATAGTATCAATGCACCATCTCCATGGTCTCCTCCTCTTCTTGTCTCTTCAATTAGTCCAGTTGCAACCTGTATTCTATACTAGTTGGCACGCAAGCCTAAATGAAATTGGATTCGCAGGCCCATAACAACAATAATAATAACGGACTCACAGGTCCAAAATGATTAAGAGTTCGCAGGCTCAAAATAATAACGGACTCGCAGGCCCACAAAACAACAAGAATAAAATTCAAACATTCAACACATCCATATGGTCGAGTCCATAATCGTCCACTAATAATACATTTATCACATAAATGTATACCTATATAATATCTAATATTATATGCAAATAATTTTCAAGTTCCTAGCATTTAAGTCGTCTAAACTCCTTTAAACAAATGGATCAGAACAATTAAATAATTAATTAATTAATCATATTAATCAATTATTTAATTAGCGGGCATATTTAATTAAAATCAAATTTCAATTAAATACCAAATTAGAGTCCAACTCTAATTCAACAAATATATGTCGGAATTATTTAATTAAAATCAAATTTTAATTAAAAATCAAATTAGAGTCAAACTCTAATTTCAAAATTTAAGACGGTGGAATTTAATTAAAATCAAATTTTAATTAAATAACAAAATTAGAGTCTAACTCTAATTCCAATAATTAAGGGCGAATTTATTTAATCAAAATCATATTTCAATTAAATACCAAATTAGAGTCCAACTCTAATTCCAAGAAGAAATTTAGGGCGAGACAATTTAACTAAAATCAAATTTTAATTAAACGTCAAATTATAATCCAATTCTAATTTCTAAAATATCTTCGGGTGAAAAATTAATTAAAATCGAATTTTAATTAAATCCTAAATTAGAGTCCAACTCTAATTCAAATTGAATCAATATTTTAAACTAGGATAACACTTCTAAATAAAATAAAATTCAATTGGGGTCAAAGTTTAATATTTAAGTCAAAATCTGATTTTAACGAAAATATAAAATGTCGTCAATTTTAAATAAAATTTTAATTTGGGTCAAAATTAAATTATGGGTCAAACCCATTTAAAATCCAAATTTAAAACCATTTTCAAATTCAAATTTAAACAGTTTCAAAATTTTCAATTTGACCCAAGGCGCAATTTTAAAAACAAGCCCTTCCAATTTAACAAATTTCAGAACAGTCCATTGTTTTAAAATTACAATTTCGACCCTTAAAGAAAATTGCAGGCAGGCCCCTTAAATTTCATAAATTGCAGATGGAGCCCCGTCCCCAAACATTCACCCGGTTTTCAGAAACCCTAAACTACCACCTCTTCCTCTCTCCTTGTTTCAGGGGACGGCGATCGACGCCGCCCCTTTAATTGCTATGGCTGGAAGCGCCGCTGTCAAAGCGGCGACTTCTAGCCGGGTAGCAGCGCGCGTGCGCTGCTATTTTTTTCTGCAGCGGCGTGCTTGTTGCTGTTGCAGCGACGAGCACGCCGCTGCAGGCCACCCGCGTCGTCGGCGGGTAACGCCGCCAGCTGCCGATTCAATCCACGCCCCCTTTTATTATTTATTATTATTATTATTTTTTTTTCAGATTTCAATCCAAAGTTTATTTTATATTCAAAACCATTTTGTTAATATAAATTTCTAATTGGTAGAAACAAGAAATCAAAAATCAACTTTTGATTATTTACATATACAAGACAATAAACAATCTCTAACAAATACAAAGTAAGCTCTGATACCACTATTAGGAATCTACTTACACATGCACGGTGGAAAATTAAAATTATTTCGATTCCCACCGAGGATCCCTTTGTGTTTAGATAGAAACCGTGATAAAGATTGTACCTTTGACGAATTTTGCAAACCTTTTGCTTTTCTTTTCGTTCCAGCAATCTTGATTTGCCACCCAGTCCAACCTCCAATGGTGATCCACACAGAGAACAAGATTGCAACAACCAGGGTTTTCCTCATGTGCCAGTAAGAATAATGAAAACCATATGGATCTCAAACCCTAGCCATGTATTTATATAAACCCAAACAGGCTCGGCCCGGTCAAGTCCATTATTTAATTAATCCATTTAATTAAACTCAGTCCGTGAATTAATTAATCCAATTAATTAATTTGGGAATATAAATAACAAATCCAATTAATTAATTTATCCAACGATTGTTAAATTAACCAATTGACAATTTACAATCTTCCAATTCTCTTTTGTGTGCGACACATTAGGTTCCCGACTACGATGCCTAACGACGTGAAATATTATTTTGATCTAATCAAAATTGATAAATTAAAACACCCTTTTAATTTATAGTCAATTCACACTCGCCATCTCTGATTGACATCTAACAATGTGTCAGGGCAATACATGTGACGGAAAATATCACGTGGTGTGACAAAACCAAACTCGTTCGTTTACCGTGAAACTATAATCCCTTCGTCAATATGATCCGATCAATTACGAGATATGGAAGTGTGTCAATCTCGATCATCGATCATATCTTTCACTCCACTATTAAGTCAATATAAGTCGAAAACTCCTTTTCGACTTATGAGTACACATTGGCCAAGGATTTCATCATCAACTTAATTGAAAGAAACGCAGATCCTAATCTCCTACTATCTAAGAGTGACGAATCCTTTATTGATCAATCACAACATTCATACGATTCTTGACGTACCTGAACGATGTCGTATTAGTGGCCCTTTGCAGAGCAGCATCCAACACCACCAAAGTATGACTGTCCTCATATAAGGTACCATGACGACCTCAAATCAAAGGACCAATTCTACTACCGAACACTAGAGATTAACCACTGACACTCGATAGTTATTCATGTGGAATCTCTCGACGGGTCTCCAATGTTTTGTTCTATAACAAAACATCCACGTGTTCATTTAAGTGTCACCACACTTTAGCTTGTGAGATCAGCTACTTACTTCACAAGTAATTAATACCACACGTGATGGTCTATCCGTAATAACGATATCCGTAACTCCTTATTACTTACGACCACGGATGATTTAAGATTCAATCAGATGTAATTTGTATATCACAATCACAACTCCTTGTGATTAACAAATTACGAAGATTTGAATCTACGGACTCTATTATTTATTTAATTGTCTATTAATTAAATAATAGATCTGCCATTAAATTGCATTAATTATATATCAAAGTATTTATGTCCAAAGTTGATTGGACCTAGGGCATAATACTTATAGTTTACACTTCCAAGAATCCTTAAGTTATTTTCTCTTTGTTAGTTCCTTATTTTCTGTATAATCAGTTACTTGTAAATGCTATAAATATGATATGCTATATACGGCTAAGATATCTTGCCAAGCTAAACTTTCCTCCAATTTAAGTTCTTGTTTTCATGGTATCAGAGCTTCCAAGCTAACGCCTTTTTCTAGTACACGCTTCCGTACACTTTCTCTTTCTTTCACAATGGCATATCAACAAGTTCCACAGACTGTCCCTAATATTGCTTCCACAATGGTAGACCAACTGTGTCTGGTAGCAAACTTTCAGCTGCTGATGGTGATCCATTGCCTAATCCTACTGAATATAGACAAGTTGTTGGCCCTCTACAGTATTGTATAATTAGACGGCTTGATATTGCCTATGCCGTTAATCAACTATGTCAATTTATGGACACTCCACGTCAGCCACATTGGACTGCAGCTAAGCGTGCCCTAAGCTACTTAAAGGGCAGTGTTGATTTTGGTCTATTTTATCAGCCCTCTACTGTTCGATTACATGCTTATTGTGATTCTGATTGGGCCGGTATCCCGATGATCGTAGATCGACTAGTGGATATAGTGTGTTTCTTGGCAACAATTTAATCTCTTGGAGTTCTAAGAAACAATCGGTTGTCTCTTGTTCTAGCACAGAATCGGAGTATCGTTCGATGGCTCTAGCTACTGCAGAATTATATTGTCTACGAATGGTTTTCCATGATCTAAAAGTCTCTCTTCCAGAAGCTCCAACGTTATGGTGTGATAAAGTTGGAGCATTATCCTTGGCTACAAACCCTGTGTTCCATGCCTGCACAAAGCACGTGGAAATTGATTACCACTTCATACGAGAGAAGGTTGTCAGAAAGGATATTTTAGTTCGTTATATTTCCACTGTCGATCAAGTTGCCAATGCTTTTACTAAAGGACAAACGGCTGCACGGTTTAGTTTTCTACAGTCCAAACTGATAGTCTGTGTGACCTCTCTCTCACTTTGCCGGGGAGGGGGGGGGTGTTAGAGCATAAGTAGGATTTTATGTTTATCTTTTATTCAAAAGAGTCCTGCTGCTGTTTTATCTCCTGCGTAGAATGTAGAATCCCGAATTTTTAACTTAAATTCGCATATATTTTTATTTGCCATTTAATAGGAATGCAATGTTTGGTTAAGTTCTTATGCAAGTTAATTGATTATCTCTATAGTTATCTTATTAGTTGAGGGACCAAATTGAAAAGAAAAATAAATATCAAATTATTTTATACTTTATTAAATGAGCCAAATAGTTAACTATTGAAGGAGTTAGAATTACTCTACCAATATTGGGTTCATTTTGAAGCTCATAATAAATGGCGAATTATGGACTCAAGCAAAATTTAATTTGGTCAAGTTAAACCCGAGTTTTAGCCGTCTAAAGAATATTATGGTTATAAGAGTTTTAAAGGATTAGATTTTTCGTCAGTTGACTGCCACCACTAGTTTAGCTAAATAAATTAGAATTTTAAGTTTTGGTTAAACAAAGTCTTTATGTTAAGTATTAATAATTATACATTTTTAATTAAGAGGTAATCAATTAAAACGTAATTCCTGCTTACAAATTTAGTTAAATGCAAATCAAAGGAATTTGAATTATTTGATGTTAGACTTTAGTACATGAGTAACCCATGCATTTCATTACAACTTTCACGTGTCCATATAATTAGTAATCATTGTGTCCCCTAATTGGAACAAATTTTGGGAAGATTGGACTGAAATTCTAATTTAATTAATAAGCATACATTTTATAATTTTCGACCATTAGGAGATTGATAATTTAAAATGTTTGTATTAGAGTAAATTATGCAAAAAGGAGGCAGATTTGTTTTCCCCGTCCACGTGTAAAAGTCATGCAGTGTAATGCCTATCATTTCCTTGTTGTAATTGTAATTGTAATTGATATAGAAATTGGCAGAAAACCAATAATTAATCTCCAGTCATACTATATCAATCGGGAATTATGAATCGATTTCTCAGAAAATTGCATGAAATACGAATTTAAATATGGCTGAAATTCCACTTCCCCCACGTGATTACCCGACTTCAACAGTATAAATAGAGCACTAAAACCACATTCTACTACACGTCCATTACCTCTCCCTCTTTAAAATATTCCTCTATATTATTTAGATTTTTTAAGGCTTTGGAATTGCAATCACATTTCTGCAATTTTATTCTCCACTTTCATCTTCAAAAGGTGAGATACTCAGTACTCTTAGTGGTTTTTCCACATCTTTTCAAATACGTTATTATGAATTTAATTACTTCAATTCAGGCTCCTTCGGGAGAAATCATGATACATTTTAAGGCACAATTTAGCCTTCACGTTATTTTCAAGGCACAATTTAGCCTTCACGTTATTTTGCAGCGCTTGCTAGAATTATTATTTATCAGGGTGTGATAATTCTCATGTTATGTTGGTAAGATAATTTATTTATAATTTCATGTTTGACTTGAATGTGGAGTAGCAAGTATCTCATTGAGTATAATTCGTTATACTCATCCCCTTATTTACAATTTTCAAGTAATACTTAGTATGCTGGACGGCGATAGATGGATTTGCTATTGGACCAACGGATCCTCGTCATGAAATATTTTAATTTTCAAAAACACTAGAACTAATAATGGGTTATTCATTTTTTGACCCAATTGTGAGTGCATTATAAATTTTCAATTAGTTTTAACTGTTCTAATAATTTTTGGATGAATGATATGTTTTCAAACGTTCCACATATTTAAATTTATCTTTTGATTAAATGTTATTCGATCTTTTACAGAATTTCTCGTTATATTAAAACTGTTTATTTCAAGGTATATTCATGTTTCGTAACGTTTCGAGTTATTAGAATTCGGGGCGTTACAGAATGGTATCAGAGCTAAGTGTTCTAAAATCAATCCTGTAGACTTAAAATTTTAAAAAAAAAAAAAATGTTGTTTTATGTGAATAGTTTCGAATGCATGAAATATTTTTCGCTGCCCAGATATTGTAAGGAATTTCATTTTAAGTAAATTTTACTTCTTCCAATTTCCACGTTGAGATTATATATTTTTTTAAAAATAAT
>NW_019235334.1:0-2242 GCF_002742605.1 Olea europaea var. sylvestris
CTTGCGATCAATGGGGTCGCTGGCCCAATCAGCATCAGAGTAGGCATGGAGCACTAAGGATGAGGTCGATGGAAACAAAAGACCCTGAAAGCATGTACCACGAAGATAACGCAAAATACGAACAACTGCTACCCAATGAACTGTAGTAGGAGCTAAAACAAATTAACTAGCAATGTGAACAACATAAGTAATATCAGGACGTGTGATGGTAAGATAAACTAGACATCCTACAATAGTGCGATACAAAGTGGGATCAGTCAATGGTACACCATCAGAGGATGAATATCGAGCATTGGACTCAAGAGGAGTATCAGCAGATTTATTATCAGTAAGACGATCACGCTCAATGACGTCCATAGTATACTTGAACTGAGAGATAAGATAACCTCTAGGAGAAGAAGCAACTTCGATCCCCCAAAAAATAAGACAGTGTGCCCAAGTCCTTCATTTCAAAACGATAAGCCAATTCTGATTTCAAACTTGCAATTCCATCAACATCATCACCAGTAATAATCATATCGTCAACATATAGCAATAATAGAATGCGACCAACTGAAGTGCATCTAAAGAATAAAGCGGAGTCATGATGACTGGATGTAAAACCAAGAGAGCTAACAATAGTGGAAAATTTCTCAAACCAGGCACGAGGTGCTTGTTTGAGGCCATAA
Organism: Olea europaea var. sylvestris; assembly: GCF_002742605.1. NCBI lineage: Eukaryota > Viridiplantae > Streptophyta > Magnoliopsida > Lamiales > Oleaceae > Olea > Olea europaea. The sequence goes on from NW_019235334.1 coordinate 669, forward strand.
AGTGCCTTCTTGAGTTTGCAAACAAATCCAGGAGAGTGAGAAAGGCCAAGAGGAGGAATCATATAAACCTCCTCTTGAAGATTTCCATTTAAAAAGGCATTTTTAACATCCAATTGAGAGAGACTCCACTGACAAACAGATGCAACTGCAATAAGTGTACGAACAGTGGTCATCTTGGCAACGGAGCAAAATTCTCTTCATAATCCAAACCATACTGTTGATTAAAACCTTTAGCAACCAATTTAGCCTTGTAGCGTTCAATTGAACCGTCAGATTTGGTTTTAATCTTATAAACCCAACGAGAACTGATAGTATGTTTACTTGAAGGCAATTCAACCAAGTCCCAACTGTCTGTCTCATGTAGAGGAGAAAGTTCATCAGCCATAGCTTGTTGCCAAAGAGGATCCAAAATAGCTTCTTTACAAGAAGATGGTTCAACTAACTTATGAATGGATGTTAAAAAATAGCAAAAGGACTCAGAATAATAAGAATAATCAAAATCAGGTAACTGAGTGAACTTACAAATATGTTGAGGATAACGAGGAAGAGATGAAGCAGGAGCTGGATCAACAATCTTAGGCGGTGCTTGGGAAGCCATAGAAGGAGGAGGGGTAGCATGATCTGAAGCATGTGTACCTGCAGGACATGAAGAATCAATAGTACATGGGGTATGGGAAGGTGAATTGTTTATATCATCAGAGAATGGATCAATATAAATGAGGTCAGTTTTGGTCACGTTATGAGTATTATCAGAAATGGAGAAGAATAGAATGTGCTCAAGAAACATGGCATGACAAGAGACATATAATTTATTATTAATGGGATCGAAACAACGATAACCCTTTTGCCCTTGCCCATAACCCAAGAAAACACAAATAGCAGAGCGAGATGTCAACTTATTACGTTCAACTTCAAGACGAAGAACAAAACAAGTACAACCAAAGACTCTCAATGAGGAGTAATCCGAAGGATGCCCATACAATGTTTCAAAGGGTGATAAACCTGAATTGTGGGAAGATGGAATCTTATTAATTAAAGAAACAGCAGTAAGAGCCGCTTCTCCCCAAAACTCACTGGGAACTTTGGCAGATAAAAGAAGTGAACAAGCAATTTCCACAATGTGCCTATGCTTTCGTTCAGCAATACCATTTTGTTGTGGGGTATTAGTACAAGAGGTTTGATGAATTGTACTGTCAAGAGCAAGCATAGAGAATTCGGATGAAGTATACTCTCCACCCAAGTCACATCTAAAGCACTTAATTACAGTTGAATGTTGAGTTTTAATAAGTGCTCTAAATGATCGATAAATAGAAAGAAAGTCAGATCGTCGCTTCATAAGATAAACCCAACAATCACGACTATAATCATCAATAAAGGACATATAATATTGAGACCCTCCTTTTGTAGTAACTGGAGCAGGTCCCTACACATCAGAGTGAACAAGATCAAATGATGCAACAGAATGAGAAATACTTCGAGGAAAAGGTAAAACAAAAAATTTTGCTAATTTGTAACCACTACAATCAGAAATATCATGAGTTTGTATATTTCCCAATTGACCCTTAGAAACTAAA
>NW_019235335.1:0-2242 GCF_002742605.1 Olea europaea var. sylvestris
ATGTACTCCCTTGCTTGCGCTGTGGAGTTGTTCTGAATAGAGTCATCAAGAGCCATTAGAGATCAACAAATTCATGCTGTAAGCTGTCTTACCTGCCTTTCATTGACTTATTTATATTGCTTATTTTTCTGTAAAGATAATAACTTTCTATTGGTGCTTGTTGGTCTTGGGAGACTGAGGTTGCTAGGTTAGCCAGAAGAAATAAATATTTCAGCTCTTGCCTTTACCATATGTTTCGTTTTTGAGAGTTTAGGTACTGAAAGAGATCATTCTTACCTTCCAAGAAACGATGACATGATATTGTGTTTAGACAGTTGCAAATGATGAATGATGTGGACTGTTATCCGTAACCAAAGAATGTAATAAGCAAATAATTTGCATAGAGACGAATGTGAACATGAGTGATGTGGTCTATGTGAGAACTGACTGAATCCTTGATTCGAGTAAGAACCTATTGATATCAAATTGGTTTATATTTTATTGCACTGTAAGTTGACCTCAAAGGTTGGAACAAGCTATTATTGGGAAATGAATTTGATTTGTTTGTCTCAGTATTATGATGGTTTTGTTAACAGAAAAAAACTGAAGTGATTTATCAATTGTCAGTATGTGGTTTTAACTGCTTTTTCGGTTTTTGGCTACTAATGAATGATATAAAATTCAAAGGGATGGGAGTGGACATAGAGTTTGGGAGTGAAGAGATTGTATATTAGACTTTTGGATAAGTTGACTGAGAAAATATTCTTGTTTTACTTGTTGATCCTTGAAAATAACTGGTTTTAGATAAAATTAATATGGGGATAAGTTTAATGTCCCAGTTACATGTGGTGAAGGTTAACTCTTGTGAATGACTTTCTTCCTCCATTTTATTTATTTATTTGTTCGGAAGATGTTGTATATTTGGCCATATTCATTGTTTGCCGTGTCTGATTTCTCGTAGTCCCTATGCGCCTTTAGATTGTCCATAATGCTATTCTCTACGCTAGTTTGGACAATTGACAATAGTACTTGTTCCTTATGTTTTCTATTTACAGATTTTGATTGCTGACTACTGACCATAGACATTGTTCCCATACTTTTTTGAGTTAATTGTTGGTGGTATTAATACAAGTAACTTTTTTCCTCTGCAGATTAACCTGTTGGGGACATAAACCATGGGGCTTTTGATGGTGAAATGCAATCTGACACATTCGTTCTTGCCTACTGCGAATCTGAGGGGTTTTATTAATTTGTTGCGAAACTTATTTTTAGCGTTGATTTCTTGTTGTTTTCTAGTGAGGACTTGAATTTGCCCGCTGTGCATACGGATTTATGTGCACCTTATAAATTTATCCAACCGTTTCAACTATCATTTTGGTTACTCTTTAACAGAACTCTATTATTACTTGCCTTCTTTTTTTAATCAACCATTGTGACTAATGATCCTTTTTCTTTTACTCTTGAATTTTAGGAAAGGTGAAATTGCAGTGCATGTCTTCAACCTTTCAATTATGCAGTTTTTGATGGATGGATAAATTGGATACACCCTTAATTTCAATAAAATCTACGATGAAATAGAAAACTTGGCTCAAGTTTGTATGCAAAAGGATGCATATGTGATTGTAAAGAGTAATACTAAATATTAGTGTTACTTATTTATTGTCCGATGAATTTGGATTTATTTAGATTTTCGTATTTTTGGATCATGAGCTTGTAGTAGACCGGTAAGAAGCAAATTTGAAAATGTCATAAGGCCTATTATCTCCTAGGAAAGACACAGCTGGGATTAGCATGAAATCATATTTAAACATCAATGCAGAAATCAGGGAAAAATATGCTGAGATTATATCACATTAGAACTCTGTTCATTAGTAGGTAAAGAGCCATTCACATATATGACGATTTCGGCTCAACCTTGTTAAAGAGGAAGTCCCTGATAGTAGAATAAGATGCTTGACCTTCACAGCAACATCAAGCCAGGGCAGCTGCTACGTGATTATTTCTTGATTCTTGGTTTAGAAGTAGATGGATCGATGATACAAATTGCCCAATGTTAATACAGTTTATGTTCGCTTTCGTTCACAAGAATTCAAATACCCTTGTGGGCTTTGTTTATAAAGCATAATAATTTTTATTTTTATTTTTTTATTTTTTTATTTTTTTATTTTTTTTTTTTTGGCATTCTCAGACAGACATCCTGATATGATTCAAAATGGAGTGAATGACATTAAGAAGCCGAAACCTCACCGTCACAACTCAACCA
>NW_019235336.1:0-2242 GCF_002742605.1 Olea europaea var. sylvestris
GTTATCATGAAATCAAAAACCACTTTTCATTGGCTCCATTCAAACCAAATTAGACTAGCAATTCGCCTAAAACGATCAAACCCAAAGTTATCATGAATTCAAAAACCACTTTTCATTGGCTCGATTCCAATCGAATTAGACTAGCAATTTGCGAAAAAAGAACAAACCCGAAGTTATCATGAAATCGAAAACCACTTTCAATGGGTCGATTCCAATCGAATTAGACTAGTAATTCGTTGGAAACGAACAAACCCGAAGTTATCATGAAATCAAAAAAGAATTTTCATTCGCTCGATTCCAATCAAATTAGACTGGCAATTTGCTGAAAACGAACAAACTTGAAGTTATCATGCAATCGAAAAACAGTTTTAATTGGCTCGATTACAATCGAATAAGACTAGCAATTTGTCAAAAGCGAACAAACCCGAAGTTTTCTTGAAATCAAAAACCACTTTTCATTGGCTCGATTCCAATCGAATTAGACTAAGAATTCGTAAATATATGAACAAACCCGAAGTTATCGTGAAATCAAAAGCCACTTTTCGTATGCTCGATTCCAATTGAATTAGACTAGTAATCCGTGAAAAACGAACAAACCCGAAGTTATCACGAATTTGGCTAGCAATTTGCCAAAAACGATCAAACCCGAAGTTATCATGAAATTGAAAAGCACTTTTCATTAGCTTGATTCCAATCGAATTAAACTAGCAATTTTTCAAAAACGATCAAACCCGAAGTTATCACGAAATCGAAAGCCACTTTTCATTGGCTCGATTCCAAACGAATTAGACTAGCAATTCGCCGAAAATGGTTAAACACGAAGTTATCATGAAATCAAAAATCACTTTTCATTGGCTCGATTCCAATCGAATTAGACTAGCAATTCCCCAAAAACGAACAAACCTAAAGTTATCGTGATATCAAAAACCATTTTTTATTGGCTCCATACCAATCGAAATAGACTAGCAATTCGACAAAAATGAACAAACCCGAAGTTATCATGAAATGAAAAGTCATTGTCTCGATTCCAATCGAAGTAGACTAGCAAATTGTCGAAAACAAACAAACCCGAAGTTACCATGAAATTGAAAACCACTTTCATTGGCTCGATTCCAATCGAATTAGACTAGCAATTAGCTGAAAATGATCAAACCCGAAGTTATCATGAAATCGAAAACCACTATTCATTGGCTGGATTCCTATCGAATTAGACTAGCAATTCGCCGAAAACGATCAAACTCGAAGTTATCATGAAATCAAAAACCACTTTCCGTTGGCTCGGTTCCAATCGAATTAGATTAGAAATTCGCCAAAAACGAACAAACCTAAAGTTGTCATGAAATCAAAGACCACTTTTCATAGGCTCCATTCCAATTGAATTAGACTAGCAATTCCCCAAAAACGAACAAACCCGAGGTTATCATGAAATCAAAAACCACTTTTCAATGGCTCGATTCCAATCGAATTAAACTAGCCATTCGTCGAAAATGATCAAACTCGAAGTTATCATGAAATCAAAACCACTTTTCGTTGGCCCCATTCCAATCGAATTAGACAAGCAATTCTCCAAAAACGAACAAACCCGAAGTAATCATGAAATCAAAAACCACTTTTCTTCGGCTCGATTCCAATCGAATTAGACTAGCAATTTTTCGAAAATGATCAAGCCCGAAGTTATCATGAAAGAAAACCACTTTTCATTGGCTCGATTCCAATCGAATTAGAATAGTAATTTGCTGTAAATGATCAAACCCGAAGTTATCATGAATTCAAAAACCACTTTTCATTGGCTCGATTCCAATCGAATTAGACTGGTAATTCGCCAAAAACAATTAAACCCAAAGTTATCATGAAATCAAGACCACTTTCCATTGGCTCGATTACAAACAAATTAGACTAGTAATTCGCCAAAAATGAACAAACCCGAAGTTATCACGAAACCAAAAATCACTTTTCATTGGCTTGATTCTAATCGAATTAGACTAGCAATTAGCCGAAAACTATCAAACCCGAAGTTATCATGAAATCAAAAACCACTTTTCATTAGCTCCATACCAATCGAATTAGACTAGCAATTTGCCGAAAACGATCAAACCCGTAGTTATCATGAAATCAAAAAACACTTTTCGCTTGCTCGATTCCAATCTAATTAGACTAGAAATTAGCCGAAAACGATCAAACCTGAAGTTATCATGAAATCAAAAACCACTTTTCATTAGCTCCATACCAATCGAATTAGACT
>NW_019235337.1:0-2242 GCF_002742605.1 Olea europaea var. sylvestris
AGTGGTGAGTGCAATCCAAAACGGTCGCTACATTTCCAAAAGTTCTTATGGGCCCAAAGTGGACACCGTGTGCTAGAGTTAAGCTCAATTCTTCGTACGCCAATAATTCAAGTGTTCCAAATATGCAAAGTGCTCATTCTTTCGAAAAATGGCCGAAATCCCTCATACGTCCCGACGAAGTGGTGAGTTCAATCCAAAACGGTCGCTACATTTCCAAAAGTTCTTATGGGCCCAAAGCGGACACCGCGTGCAAAAGTTAAGCTCGATTCTTCGTACGACGACAATCCAAGTGTTCCGAATATGCAAGTGCTCATTCTTTCGAAAAATGACCGAAATCTCTCATACGTTACGACGAAGTGGTGAGCTCAATCAAAAACGGTCGCTACATTTCCAAAAAGTTCTTATGGGCCAAAAGCCAGAGAAAGGCCGAAATCCCTCATACGTCACGACGAAATGGTGAGCTCAATCCAAAACGGTCGCTACATTTCAATAAAGTTCTTATGGGCCCAAAGCGGACACCGTGTGCAAAAGTTATGCACAATTCTTCGTCCACCGATTCTCCAAGCGTTCCAACTATACAAGCGCTCATTCTTTCAAAGAATGGCCAAAATCCCTCGTACGTCACGACGAAGAGGTGAGTTCAATCCAAAACGTTCGCTACATTTCCAAAAAGTTCTTATGGGCCCAAAGAGGACACCGTGTGCAAAAGTTAGGGTCAATTCTTCATCCGCTGACTCTCCAAGCGTTCTAAATAAACAAGTGCTCATTCCTTCAAAGAATGGCCAAAATCCCTCTTACGTCACGACGAAGTGGTGAGTTCAATCCAAAAAGGTCGATACATTTCCAAAAAGTACTTATGGGCCCAAAACGGACACCGTGTGCAGAAGTTACGCTCAAAATTCTTCGTACGCCGACAATCTATGCGTTTCAAATATGCAAGTGCTCATTCTTTCGAAAAATGGTCGAAATCCCTCCTACATCACGACGAAGTGGTGAGTTCAATCTAAAACGGTCGCTACATTTCCAAAAAGTTCTTATGGGCCCAAAACGAACACTGTGTACAAAAGTTACGCTCAATTCTTCGTACGTCGACAATCCAAGCGTTCCAGATATGCAAGCGCCCAATCTTTCGAAAAATGGACAAAAACCCTCGTACGTCCCGACGAAGTGGTAAGTTCAATCCAAAATGGTCGCTACATTTCCAAAAAGTACTTATGGGCCCAAAATGGACACCTTGTGCAAAAGTTACGCTCAATTCTTCGTACGCCGACAATCCTAGCGTTCCAAATATGCAAGTGCTCATTCTTTCGAAAAATGGCCGAAATCCCTCATACGTTACGACGAAGTGGTGAGCTCAATTAAAAACGGTCGCTACATTTCCAAAAAGTTCTTATGGGCCAAAAGCCGAAGAAAGGCTGAAATCCCTCATACGTCACGACGAAGTGGTGAGCTCAATCCAAAATGGTCGCTACATTTCAAAAAAGTTCTTATTGGCCCAAAGCGGACAACGTGTGCAAAAGTTATGCACAATTCTTCGTCCACCGACTCTCCAAGCATTCCAAATATACAAGCGCTCATTCTTTCGAAGAATGGCCAAAATCCCTCTTACGTCACGACGAAGTGGTGAGTTCAATCCAAAACGATCGCTACATTTCCAAAAAGTTCTTATGGGCCCAAAACGGACACCGTGTGCAGAAGTTATGCTCAAAATTTTTTGCACGCAGACAATCCAAGCGTTCCAAATATGCAAGTGCTCATTCTTTCGAAAAATGGCTGAAATCCCTCCTACATCACGACGAAGTGGTGAGTTCAATCTAAAACGGTCGCTACATTTCCAAAAAGTTCTTATGGGCGCAAAACGGACACTGTGTACAAAAGTTACGCTCAATTCTTCGTACTCCGAATATCCAAGCGTTCCAAATATGCAAGCGCTCAATCTTTCGAAAAATGGCCGAAAACCCTCGTACGTCACGATGAAGTGGTGAGTGCAATCCAAAACGATCGCTACATTTCCAAAAAGTACTAATGGGCCCAAAACGGACATCGTGTGCAAAAGTTATGCTCAATTCTTCGTCCGCCAACTCTCCAAGTGTTCTAAATATACAAGCGCTCATTCTTCTGAAGAATGGCCAAAATCCCTCGTACGTCACGATGAAGTAGTGAGTTCAATCCAAAACGGTCGCTACATTTTCAAAAAGTTCTTGTGGGCCCAAAATGGACACCGTGTGCAAAAGTTACGTTC
>NW_019235338.1:0-2242 GCF_002742605.1 Olea europaea var. sylvestris
TAGTGGCTTTGGTTGCAATTTCACAATAAGGGGTATTTTTGGAAAAATTATTGTTCAAAGGCTATTTTTCAAATGTTTATATTTTTTAGTCTAATCTTACAAAACTTCCTTTTATTTAGGCTATCTAGGGGTATTTCCTTGTGGCTATATGAATAACATTATTTATTAAATATATATTGGAGATGAATATTGAGTTATAGATTTTCATCCGTCACAGAAAAATACAATACTTAGATATCTATTTATTAGACATCTACTTCACCTAAATTGAAAGCATTTCTATTTGCACATGCACCTAGAATCAACATGACAATTCGCACAATGCATTCAAAATGCTCTAATGCATTCAGATATCATTCATTCAAATTAATTAAAATTTTTAATTATTTAAAAGAGTCATTCAAAGTAATTCAAATTTCTAAATTTGTTATTTCCCCTTTAATTTGCTTTGACCATTGAAAAATCTCAAACTAATGATTCAAATGTTGAACTAATTTAAGAGTGTTGGGTTCTTTTTTCCTTTTGGTAGTTGCAGCAGTTGCAGTTTTTAAATTGATTAGTTTGGCCATTAATTAAAAATGTAAAAGTTAGCAGTACTTAAATTTAATCTGTCGGTCACGCGGACACTCAGTCCTTTTATCATAGCTATTGTTTTTCCTTTAGAAGAGTCGTTGGAATGATGGCTTAACCAACCGGCAAGACAGTTGAAATAAAGATACCTGAGAACAATATTAAATTGCGCATAAATTTGGGTAAATCTTGACAGAGGATTTGGTTAGGTAAATTAGACATATATATTAAAAAAACTCTATAGACGATAGTTTCAATCAACTTCGCTAGTTGAAAAGCGGTATTGACATTCTTGTTTAGACTCTTGACAATCAAATTCTAGTGAAGTATCATGTTGTTGTGATATGAATGTTGTTTTTCACATATAGACAAGTGCCATTTCCGATAATGTGTTCATGAAGATGATCAAAAAAGTGAAGATTTTGATTTCAATAATGTCTAAAATGTCTTTAAATGAGAGTCGGGTTTTGGAAGATCGGAAGTATTCGAATACTCAACTATCCTTTGATGATTTTGTTAATGATAAATAAATGAAATTGAATTTTAGGAGATATCAAGATCATTGTTTACCTATTTCATAGGCCTTCGGTTACATTTTAGGTCGACAATTTGTATAGTGATTTTTCACGATTCTGATCGAGACAAACAAAATATGAGTCTTGACAACTAGTATAAAGAATGTCCAAACTCATGCGTAATTAAAATGAAAAATCTAATTTTTTCTATGTTACGTACGATTCACTAAACTCAAATATTTAACAATATAATAAAATGACCCCCAGAAAAGAAGAAAAAAAGAAAAAAAAAAGAAAAAGAAAAAGGTCTCTCTCTCTCTCTCTCTCTCTCTCTCTCTCTCTCTCTACAGTGTTTGTCCCAGATAAAATCTGGGTCCCTTCCCTTCCTTTGCCTAGTTAACAAATAAATATTGGATCTCTTCCACAAGAAAAGCAAATTAAAGTTTATTAAAAAATGCCAAATCTTGTTGTACTTGTTTCTGGAATCCTTTTAAATTCATCATCTTTTTACAACTTGCCAGTGGTGACCCAATGGGACAAAATTATAATCAGGTTATGCCCTGCCTCTTCTATTTTTAAAAGTATTTGACTATATGGATAATGAATTATTACATTCTCTTGGAAGGAAAAAAAAAAAAATATTGGCACCACCACTCGGCATAACAATCCCTAACAATTATATAAAATATTACACGAAACAATCCTAAATATTGGGAACTTTTCTACGTTTTGTGGGACCTAAGGTACTAAACTACCATGCAAATTATATCTCATTTGTGCGTAAATAACAAAACATAGCCAACAAATTTTTTTTAATTCCATGGCATGTGAAAACTTGATGATTTCTTCACGTTTCTTCACGGGGAGGACCAAAAAATAAAAATAAAAAAATAAAAAAATCATGCATGGGTTTATCCCATGTTTAGGAGTGATGAGGAAAATCTGCAGTGTGTGGCATTAATTTGATATAAAAAAAGCAAGTTAATCTTCAACCCTACGAGTCAGTCGTTAACTTTTCATTGTAGTTACATAATTAGTTTTCAACCACAAAAACCATCTAAATCTTCATTAAGTAATGAGTTAGCCTCATGAAAGTATTCTTCACGTCGACTTCATTGACATGGTAGAAAGCAAAGCCTAACTTCATCAAGTTGATC
>NW_019235339.1:0-2242 GCF_002742605.1 Olea europaea var. sylvestris
TATTACTTCATGTCGTCCTCCCCGCAACTAAATAATTCAATTTCTTTGAATTCCATTTTTTTATGAACATGTTTTTATTTTTATTATTCGGTCGTTTAAACTCAATTTAATGATTTTTAACCTCTTATTAATATTGAACTTTGCACTGTATTTCTCATTCTTTTCCTTCGATACCTATCTAAACTCGTGTATACAATCGATCTTGAAATTTTTATTTTTTTCCTACACACGATTACATCAACGATATTATCCGATAATTTTCCCATGAAAGCGTCATCTTCTAAAATTCTATTCCTTTAAAATAATTATGAGCCCATAAATTAAGAGAGAAATGTGTATATCAATATTAGTGGATGAGTAAAAAGTGAAAGATTACAAAGAAAATTCTGTGTAGGCACCAATAATTAAAATGGCGTTCTTGACAGATTTGTTATTATCAAGTAACTAAGGTGGACCATTTGTGATTGAAGAACATGTTACCATAACTGTCATAGATTAATAAAAAATGCGTTCACCATCATATCACAAATTCTAAAGTCATGTCATTTTTTCATCATCATAAAAGTTAGAATAGATTATTCTTCTAAGATGATGTTCATCATCAGTCCATATAATAGCAAAATCAGAGTCATTGTTCATTGAAGTTGTAATTCATTTTTTTTTATTGAACAATATGACAGTGAATCCAATACTATATAGATTGCTAATATTTGTCTCGATAAATAACATCACCATAAAAGTTATTTTGATGTAACGTCTGAATAGAATATTAAAGAAATTTCTCGAATATCACATGCGAAAGAAGAAAGTAATAGTCATAATGAATTATTAAAAAGTCACAATTATCATTATATATCGGATTTTAACACGTCATATGTTTTTATTGTCCTAAAAAAGCTACTTCTGTACTGTGACTGGAATTTAATTGGTCATATGAGCTATCATATTCTCACCAAACAAAACCAAACTAATAAGCTGGACAAGATAAGATCTAAAGCACAGTATTTGGTTGACTATGTGCAGTACTTTTTCCACAATAAAATGTGTGAAATAATCAAGTAAATTTTCATATTTTAAAGATCTGTGATCCAGTTTGAGGTATATACTTAGGATCTGTTCGATAGTAATTATGAGAATTGATTTTTTTTATCATTAGAGAGAAACGTGGGGGCCACCTGTGAGTTAAGAAGTCAAAAATAATGATTGGAATAATAAAATAATGATCAAAAAAATCAATTTATTGGGGGGTGAAAATTCACTGCCAAACAGGACCATAATTTTCTATAAGTGCTTGTTTGATAAATTTTTTTTTGTAAAGTTTTACATTTTGTTGAACACAGTAAATGTACGAAGATCTTTTGTAACTCATAATTAAAGTTTCGTTTTTATGTTTTAAATATCAATTTAATTATTTTTTGGCCTTTTAAAGCTTTGAAGGACATGTTGAGCAAGAAATCCATTAACCTACAATTAATCTATATCAACTCACTTGTTTAATACAATTCTATTTTCGAGATATGCAATTATATGCATTTTAATGAAAAGAAATAAAACAGATTCTTAAATAGTTATTAACAATTCGATAAATATTCTACGTTCTATCATTCCACACTATCACTACAACAAAATGTACTTTTTACGGCGTGCATTGCATGCCGTAAAAACCAATTTACAGTGTGGCCGCATGCCGTATAAAGCAATGCCGTAAAAAGTTTTTACTTTTTACGGCATGCAATGCATGCCGTCTATGAACGCCATTAAAACCTTTTACGACGTGCTTGCGCATGCAGTAAAATGTGAGTTTTTTTAACGGCGTGCATGTAAGGTAACGTATTTTTTTTATAAAAAAAAATTGTTTATTTATTTGATTACCAATAGTAATTACAAAACAAAATTCCATAAATATAACCAGGTTTTTCATAGATTCCATAAATATTGAGTACAGTTTAATACAATATATCAATGTAAAATTCATTTCAATTCTTCTCAAAAAGTATATACCACTTCATGAAAAAAATCATTTTTGGTGCCTTTGAAACTTCTTTACTATGCAATTACGACTTCTTGCTATTTTTTTTTTATCCTTTTGTCTTCTTTCCTACTGCATTTATGAGAGACAAAAATTGTATAAATGCTAACTAAAGGAAAGGTCACTGAAAAGATCAAGAAAATGTAAAACGAACCTTCTGAAGGTTGGTAACAATATCCATCGTAAGCTCTGAATCTGTGGGTTCTTGATAAT
>NW_019235340.1:0-1802 GCF_002742605.1 Olea europaea var. sylvestris
TAGCAAGCACTTGATTATTTGGAACGGTTGGATTGTCGGCGTTCGAAGATCTGAGTGTGACTTTTGCATACGGTGTCCGTTTTATGCCCATAAGTACTTTTGGAAAATGTAGCGATCCTCCTGGATCGAACCCACACTTTTCATCATGTCGTATGAGTGATCTCGGCCATTTGTTGAAGAACACGCAGTTGCTTATTTGGAATGCTTGGATGGTCGACGATCGAAGAACTGAGTGTGACTTTTGCATACGGTGTCCGTTTTGGGCCCATAAGTACTTTTGGAAAATTTAGCGATCCTCTTGGATCGAACCCATGCCTTTCATCATGTCGTATGAGTGATCTCGACCATTTGTTGAAGAACACGTAGTTGCTTATTTGGAATGCTTGGATTGTCGGCAATCGAAGAACTCAATGTGACTTTTGCATACGTTGTCCGTTTTGGGCCCACGAGTACTTTTTGGAAATGTAGAGATCCTTTTGGATTGAACCCATCCTTTTTCACGTAATGTATGAGGGATTTCGATCCGTTGTGGAAGAACAAGCACTTGCTTATTTGGAAAGGTTGGATTGTCGGCGATCGAAGAACTGAGTGTGACTTTTGCATACGGTGTCCGTTTTGGGACCATAAGTACTTTTCGGAAATGTAGCGATCCTTTTGGAATGAACCCAGCTTTTTTCACATGATGTATGAGAGGTTTCGGTCCTTTGTGGAAGAACAAGCACTTGCTTATTTGGAATGCTTCGATTGTAGGCGATCGAAGAACTGAGGGTGACTTTTGCATGCGGTGTCCGTTTTGGGCCCATAAGTACCTTTCGAAAATGTAGCGATCCTTTTGGATTTAACCTACCCTTTTGTTCACATCGTATGAGGGATTTTAGTCATTTGTGGATGAACAAGCACTTGCCTATTTGGAATGCTTGGATTGTTGGCCATCGAAGAACTGAGTGTAACTTTTGCATACGGTGTCCGTTTTGGGCCCATAAGTACTTTTGGGAAATGTAGCGACCCTTTTGAATTGAACTCACAGCTTTGCCGTGACATTTGATGGATTTTGGCCATTTCTAGAATAGCAAGCACTTGCTTATTTGGAACGGTTGGATTGTCGGCGTTCGAAGATCTGAGTGTGACTTTTGCATACGGTGTCCGTTTGGGCCCATAAGTACTTTTGGAAAATGTAGCGATCCTCTTGGATCGAATCCACGCCTTTCATCATGTCGTATGAGTGCTCTCGGCCATTTGTTGAAGAACACGCAGTTGCTTATTTGGAATACTTGGATTGTCGACGATCGAAGAACTGAGTGTGACTTTAGCATACGGTGTTCGTTTTGGGCCGATAAGTACTTTTTAGAAATGTAGCGATCCTTTTGGATTGAACCCACCCTTTTTCACGTGATGCATGAGGGATTTCGGTCCTTTGTGGAAGAACAAGCACTTACTTATTTGGAATGCTTGGATTGTAGGCGATTGAAGAACTGAGTGTGACTTTTGCATACGGTGTCCGTTTGGGCCCATAAGTACTTTTTGGAAATGTAGCGATCCTTTTGAATTGAACCCCCCCTTTTTCGTGTGATGTATGCGGGATTTCGATCCGTTGTGGAAGAACAAGTACTTGCTTATTTTGGAACGGTTGGATTGTCGGCGATCTAAGAACTGAGTGTGACTTTTGCATACGGTGTTCGTTTTGGGCCGATAAGTACTTTTTAGAAATGTAGCGATCCTTTTGGATTGAACCCAGCTTTCTTCACGTGATGTATGAGGAATTTTGGTCCTTTGTGGAAGAACAAGCACTTGCTTATTTGGAA
>NW_019235340.1:2040-2242 GCF_002742605.1 Olea europaea var. sylvestris
AGTGTAACTTTTGCATACGGTGTCCGTTTTGGGCCCATAAGTACTTTTGGGAAATGTAGCGACCCTTTTGAATTGAACTCACAGCTTTGCTGTGACATTTGATGGATTTTGGCCATTTCTGGAATAGCAAGCACTTGCTTATTTGGAATGGTTGGATTGTCGGCGTTCGAAGATCTGAGTGTGACTTTTGCATACGGTGTCC
>NW_019235341.1:0-2242 GCF_002742605.1 Olea europaea var. sylvestris
GATTGGGTGTACAGGTAATCATCTCAGTTATGCATCAATTTGTTGGGTATTTTTGGAACGATTGAGAGAGGAAGATTGAAAAAAAATAATAATAATAATAATTATAGAATTCTGAAGAAGGAAACAGAAAGTTATTTTGCAAACTAAGTGCCTACAGGTGACAATTTGAACTTTACAACCTTCCAATGAATATGAAAGTAATCATAAGACACTGAAGAAATTTGAAAATATATAAAAGAAGCAGAAAGAATGACAATAAACACAAACTGAAATCCCTAAAGAAAAATCAGATAAGTTCTAAAATTTCAAACCAATTTTATAATTTGCAAGAACTTCTATTCCAAAAAGGATGAGAACAAAAACGCATACAGAAGAAAGAAGATAGAAACTGAAAAAATTTAAAAAAATAAGGAATGAATTAACGAATTGAAAATTATACAAATAGCCTACATTTTCAATTGTCTATAAATACAAGGAGACAAGAAATTGAAAATGTAGGAACCAAAAAGGAAGGAAAGAAATAGAAGACAAGAGTGCACTTTACTTGGCAATAGGAAGAGAAGAAATCGTTGTTTAGATGTAGTTGTTGGAATAATTAATAATTCCATATGTGGGCTTCACATTCGATTGAAAAATTTTACGGGTTAGATATATGACTCATAATGATAATTGTGTTTGGGCCAAATTTATTAAGTGATCAATTGGGCCTTTTACACCTTACGGGTTGTAATTAATTTTATGTGGTAATTTAAAGTATGTGAGCCGAAAATAAATCCTAATTAGAATTCTAATCGTAATGGGACAGCTCAAATTATTTCCTATATATAAAGGCTAGGTCCCCTCTCCTCTCCATATGTTTCATTAGCTTGCTCCATTGATAGCTATTACTTTGTGAGGAGTAAGGAGGGGAAGATCTTGACTGCTATTACAACTATAATTCATATCAACAATGACTTCCACAGGTATGAATTCGTTTCTATTAATTTATTATATGGTGATTCTTGATTCTTAGTATGATTATAAATAAATATTAACAATTGGTATCAGAGCCTCATGCTAAGATCATAATCCCTCGTAAAACAGTATTCTGTTGATTTCAGGGTTTCATTTTTTCATTATTTTTCATCTGATTTTTCAGTTCAATTAATTTTCGTTGCCTGCACTTTTTTTTCTTTTCCCTGAATTACAGAAGAGAATCATGCTTATTTATGATTTAGCTAACAAAAGAGCTATAATACTGATTTACTAAATAAGCTTGAAATAAACTACAATATATCACTCAAAGAGGAATCCGGGTAGAAATAGTATATCCTCGATAAGCAGCAAAAACAAAGTCCAGATTACGCCATACGTTGAGTCGAAATATTTAGGTGCTCAAATTTCAGGAACGTAAAAGTTATGTAATTACAACCCACAAAATCTATGGGTATGTGCTCAAATTTCCATATATGTTTTATTGTTATGTTTTACAAAAAAAAAATAATAATAATAAATTCTGAAGTTTTTCTAAATCTGATCGGTTGTTTGGGGACGGGGGCATGGTGTGCAATTTTGAAAATTGCAAGCCCCCACCCACAATTAAAGGAAAGGGTCAATTTTGATCCAAATTAAAATTTTATTTAAAATTGACCTGTTTAAAATAATAATAATAATAATTGACAACTTTTATATTTTCGTTAAATGTATAATTATTGTTGTTATTATTTGTTCGTTTAAATTTCGCCTTTTATATATTAAAATTTTGTTGCCAATTTTAGTTCTCAATCACATGTGATTTTTGTCATTCATCGATTAATGATTATAATTGTGACATGATTATTATTTTGTGATTGAATTTTTCTATGGGCCTTGCGACGATTCTTGTTTTCCCACTAAGAAAAATATTTTGAAATAAAAAATGGGTGGTAGCTGCCAAAGTGGCACACTCATTATTATTTATTCGATTTTCTCTACAATAAAAAAAAATACATATATTTTGGCCCAACAACTTTTGATTTATTGCATATAATATCTTGCCCAAAGGTGTTATTATATGTAATATTTTTGAAAAATGGCATGAGACGGTAAACAAGATTATTTTGGTTCAGAAATTTTCTTTTGCCCAAAGGTGTTGGAATTTTGAAAACCAATGAGATTTTGCTGACTAGCTGCATGATGTATTTTAAGAATACCTTATAGCATGTTGTATTGTCGACCCAAAGGTGACTTTATGATGATGCACCTAGGCTCTTACCGTAATAAA
>NW_019235342.1:0-2241 GCF_002742605.1 Olea europaea var. sylvestris
CGAAAATGATCAAACCCGAAGTTATCATGAAATCAAAAACAACTTTTCATTGGCTCGATTCCAATCGAATTAGACTAGCAATTAACTGAAAATAAACAAATCCGAAGTTATCATGAAATCAAAACAACTTTTCTTTGGCTCCATTCCAATCAATTAGACTGGCAATTCGCCGAAATTGATCAAAACTGAAGTTATCCTGAAATCAAAACCACTATTCATTGGCTCGATTCCAATCGAATTAGGCTAGTAATTCGCCAAAAATGAATAAAGCCGATGTTGTCATGAAATCAAAAACCACTTTTCATTAGCTCGATTACAATCGAATTAGACTAGCGATTTGCCAAAGACGAACAAACCCGATGTTATCATAAAATCGAAAACCACTTTTCGTTGGCTCGATTCTAATCGAATAAGACTAGCAATTCTACAAAAACGAACAAACCTGAAGTTATCATGAAATCAAAACAACTTTTCATTGGCTCGATTCCAATCGAATTAGACTAGCAATTCACCGAAAACGATCAAATCCAAAGTTTTCATGAAATCAAAAACCACTTTTCATTGGCTCGATTCCAATCGAATTAGACTAGCAATTCGCCAAAAAGAACAAACCCGAAGTCATCACAAAATCATAAACCACTTTTCATTGGCTCGATTCCAATCGAATTTGACTAGCATTTCTCCAAAAACGGACAAACCGAAAGTTATCATGAAATCAAAAACCACTTTTCATTGGCTCGATTCCAATCGAATTGGACAAGCAAATTCTCGGAAATGATCAAACCCGAAGTTATCATGAAATCGAAAACCACTTTTCATTGGCTCTATTCCAACCGAATTGGACTAGCAATTTTTCAAAAAGGATCAAACCCGAAGTTATCATGAAATCGAAAGCCTCTTTTTATTGGCTCGATTCCAATCGAATTAGACTAGCAATTCGCCGAAAATGATCAAACCCGAAGTTCTCATGAAATCAAAAATCACTTTTCATTAGCTCGATTCCAATCGAATTAGACTAGCAATTTGTCGAAAATGATCAAAGCCAAAGTTATCATGAAATCAAAACAACTTTTCATTGGCTCGATTCCAATCGAATTAGACAAGCAATTCACCGAAGACGATCAAACCCGATGTTTTCATGAAATCAAAAACCACTTTTCATTGGCTCGATTCCAATTGAGTTAGACTAGCAATTCACGAAAAAGAACAAGCCCGAAGTTATCATGTAATCGAAAACCACTTTTCATTGTCTCGATTCCAATTGAATTAGACTAGCATTTCTCCAAAAAGGAACAAAAACAATTTATCGTGAAATCCAAAACAAATTTTCATTGGCTCGATTCCAATCGAATTGGACTAGCAATTTGCCGAAAATGATCAAACCCGAAGTTATCGTATAATTGAAAACCACTTCACATTGGCTCAATTCCAAACGAATTAGACCAGTAATTTTTCGAAAACGATCAAACCCGAAGTTATCATGAAATCGAAAGCCACTTTTCATTGGCTTGATTCCAATCGAACTACACTAGCAATTCACCGAAAATGATCAAACCGAAGTTATCATGAAATCAAAACCACTTTTCATTGGCTCCATTCCAATAAAATTAGACTGGCAATTCACCGAAATAGATCAAAATCAAAGTTATCATGAAATAAAAAACCACTATTCATTGGCTCGATTCCAATCGAATTTGGCTAGTAATTCGCCAAAAATGAACAAAGTCAATGTTGTCATGAAATAAAAAACCACTTTTCGTTGGCTCGATTCCAATCGAATTAGACTAGCATTTCTCCAAAAAGGAACAAACCCGAAGTTATCATGAAATCAAAAATAAATTTTCATTGGCTCGATTCCAATCGTATTGGACTAGCAATTTGTCGAAAATGATCAAACCCGAAGTTATCATGAAATTGAAAACCACTTTACATTGGCTCGATTCCAACCGAATTAGACCGGAAATTTGCCGAAAATGATCAAACCCAAAGATATCATGAAATTGAAAACCACTTTACATTTGCTCGATTCCAACCGCATTAGACCAGTAATTTTTCGAAAATGATCAAACCCGAAGTTATCATGAAATCAAAAACCACTTTTCACTTGCTCGATTCCAATCTAATTAGACTGGCAATTCGCAAAAAATGAACGAATGCAAAGTTATCGTGAAATCAAAAACCACTTTTCATTGGATCGATTCCAATCAAATTAGACTAGCATTTCTCCAAAAATGAACAAAC
>NW_019235343.1:0-2241 GCF_002742605.1 Olea europaea var. sylvestris
GTATAATGATTGAAGAAGAATTTTGGTTTGGTGCAAGATTTGATACAAAATTTAGTGTAAAATGATGCAAAATTTGATGCAGGCTAAAGATGACCCTAGTTACCCTTCCCATTTTGTCACTGCTCTTCCACTTGTCAAAGTGTGGGCGGTGGCCTCTACTGTCTCTCTACATCATCACAGGTGAAGATTATACAAATTTGAGGTCGTTTTCATGAATCCATTAATATGCACAGAATTGTGGTCGGTTGTATTATATTGATTGAAGTTCGTCAATATGCCCCACTGATATCACTATTGTGTGTATATATACACTTAAATCGAACACAATAAAAAATGCAGTGAAATAATCACTAACAAAGAAAAGGGGGGGACAAAAGTTTTCCTGTTTTTAGTGTGAGAAAGGGAAGAAATGGAGAGCAAAGAGGAAGATGTACGAGTGGGAGCCAACAAATTCAACGAGAGGCAGCCGATTGGCACGGCGGCGCAATCCCAAGACAAGGACTACAAGGAGCCACCACCGGCGCCGCTTTTCGAGCCCGGCGAGCTGTCCTCATGGTCGTTCTACAGAGCTGGCATTGCCGAGTTCATAGCCACATTCCTGTTCCTGTATATTACAATTTTGACAGTGATGGGAGTTAGCAAGTCTGATTCTAAGTGCTCTACTGTTGGAATCCAAGGTATTGCTTGGGCATTCGGTGGCATGATCTTTGCCCTTGTTTACTGCACCGCTGGAATTTCAGGCAAGTTCTTTACCTATAAATGGTTCGCATATTTGGCTTCTATATACCTTGATCTTTAACCTTAATATCTCATACGAGTAATCGATCTGTCTAAAACTCTAAAATTGAGTTAGATTTCAGGATTGGCGTTCTCAGTTGGGTTGCTCCGTCTTGATGATGAGGTTGAAGTTTAACATGGAATCGTCTGTGTCTCTGTAGTTAGTCTTTGATAGTAGCTTTGGGAATCAAAATAAGAAATTACCTAATTCAAAATTGAGTTGATTTTATATTAATTTCTGTTCTGAATAACAATTATAACAATATTAACTTATTTTCTTCAAAGAAAATGGCATAATTATTACTGGAAAAGAAAGCAAGTTGTATGACCAGTAACTTATTGACGAGTTGTTTGCTGTGCAGGGGGGCATATAAACCCGGCAGTGACATTTGGGCTGTTTTTGGCCAGGAAATTGTCATTGACTCGGGCTATATTCTACATGGTGATGCAGTGCCTAGGAGCCATATGTGGTGCTGGTGTGGTTAAGGGGTTCGGAAAGACCCTGTACATGTCCAAGGGTGGTGGTGCTAATGTTGTAGCTCACGGTTACACCAAGGGTAGTGGCCTAGGTGCTGAAATTATAGGTACCTTCGTTCTCGTTTACACCGTTTTCTCTGCTACTGATGCCAAACGTAGCGCCAGAGACTCTCACGTTCCAGTAAGCACTCCTCTTTTCTTTTTTGGCTAGTTTCTCTTGAAATTTTTCATTTGTACAGGTTGTAGATATTGATCAATCAAAGCACAACATTATTGACTCAAAAAAGTTTGATTAATTGGACTCCCTAATTCTGTAATTCTATGGTTTTCAGATATTAGCCCCCTTGCCTATTGGGTTTGCCGTGTTCTTGGTGCACTTGGCGACCATCCCTATTACAGGTACTGGTATTAACCCCGCCAGGAGTCTTGGTGCAGCAATCATCTACAACAAAGACAAGGCATGGGATGATCACGTAAGCTAAAATTCAACTGTATCTGAATTCAGTATAATCAGGATTCTACTATTGAAATATTCGAGTTAAGGACTCACTCAGACAATTATATCCTAACTTACACTACAAGTCGTGTTAAATTTGGCGTGTATAAGGTGAATGGTAAAATGTGACATATTTTTACGTTGTTAACTTACCACAACCCTCCTATTTTAGGATGATAAGGTTGGATAAAGTTAGTTATCTTTTTTCCTGATAATGTGCAGTGGATATTCTGGGTTGGACCATTCATTGGGGCAGCACTTGCAGCTCTCTACCATGTGGTTGTGATAAGAGCCATCCCATTCAAGAATAAGTGATGCCATTAGGCTTTCTCACTTGTAGCCACTGCTTCAAGCACATGAAGTATATTGAAGGCTGAATTATATCTGTTATATTTTCTATTTTCCTCCGTTTGCTTGTATGTATATTATCAGTACTCGTGTATTAAAATTGTGACATGCTCTTAGAAATGGACTTTACTTTTGAAAGAAAG